>NC_025993.2:143899796-144074277 GCF_000442705.2 Elaeis guineensis
CGGGGAACTGTGCGCTGGGCGGCACAGTGCGACTCTCCGACCTTGTTTCGTCGCGGGTCCATCGGGCCTTCCCTCGATAGGCCACCCCGACAGACAGAACCGGCAGCGAGGGGATGCTCGAGGTTGAACCAGCACCCCCCGTTGCGGCCACAGACGCCGCTGGATGATGTTCGATTTCCCGAACGTCATCCGGCTCCACCGCCACCGGTGAGGCGCCGATGTTTTTCGACCGCTTCTTCCACCGGCCTCTCCCCGCACGCGCCACCGGGAGTCGGAGCGCTATGACCGGCTCCGATTGATCGGTCGCCGATGCTTCGATGGTCGGCGCGCTGGAGTAGGCTTCTTCGGAGGACGCGAAGGTCCTGCCCTCGATGCTAGCCTCTTTCTTGCTGCAAATTACCGAATCTCGGCGTCGATCGGCCGCATTTTGGAGGTGTCCCTGCGATACGACAGAAGTGTTAATCAAAGAGCCACCGAAAGGCCGAATGAAAAGAGGACCGGGGGATCGGCGATACCTAGTCGGGGGACCAAGCTCAAGCCGGCGTCATAGAGAGCTTGTTCGGTAACAAGCTCCTCTGCTTCGGGACCGACATATCTTTGAGTCGGTGGAAGTCCTCCGATCGTCCGCCTCCTCCCGGCTGTTGTCATTGGCTTCGGTTCGGGGCACGCCCCAGTGGGAAGGGAAGCCCCAAGGAGATGGAGATGATACAAAGAAAAACTGGTTCTTCCACCCATGGATGGACGATGGAAGATCAGTGATGAAGGAAAGGCCCTTCCGGGGGTTGAAGAGCCACCACCCTCGGGCTTTAGGGTGGGGTCGGAGCACAAAGAAGGCCCGAAAGAGCGAGATACGAGGGTTGGTCGGCAAAAGCTGACACAACAGCGCAAAACTAATTATAAGACGGACGGAGTTCGGCGCCAGTTGCGCCGAACAAAGTCCGTAATAATTCAGCAAATTCTGGACGAACTCCAGAATCGGGAGCCGAAGACCCGTTCGAAGGTCTTCGACATACAACGCCAGTTGACCAGGCGAAGGGTTGTTAACCCGACCGCCGGCCCCTGGGCGGAGAGTTGGAACTGCTCCGGGATGCAGTACTGCTCCCGAAGCCGATCAACGTTCGGCCCCGAAAGCGAGTAAACCTCAACTTCCGGAGTCGACCGGGAGTCGTCGGTCGGATTTCCCGACCGACCTTCCCGATCGGATTTCGGCCATTACACCAGAACCGAACAAGAAGAAGAAGAAGCAAAGAGGAAGAAGAAGAAGCGAAGGAGAAGAAGAAGAAGAAGCGAAGAAGAAGAAGAAGAGGAGGAAAGGAAGACCACGAACCGGAAGAAAATCCCTTCTAGAGGCAGGAGGGAAGGCTCTGCCCGCGACGACTGAGAAATCACCGGACAGAGTTTCGGCAGCAAAACGTCGATAGTGAGGTCCTGGGTCCGGATGGTCCAATATATATAGGGCCGTCTGACGGCCGAGATGCCTCCGCGCCGACCGAAGACCCACGGATGTGCGACACGTGACGGCCTCCGGGCGGCCTGATGATTCGGTGCGCCTGTCCCAGGATGGCCGCACCACCCATATTAAATGCGGGGGGCGCCGGCCCAACCACCTCCGACACGTGACAAACGGGGCCGCGGTTCCACATTAAAGCACCCGCACCGATTCGCATTCCCGATGGGACGCCTGACAGCACCCCACGCTCCCAGAATCGGTGCTGGGCGACGGTCTGCGTTCCCCAGAAGCCATCGGATATCCGGTCGCCTGACACCGAATCGTCCGTCACCGACCCCCTGACGCCGACGTGACGTCTGACGACGACAAGACGTGACGTCTGACACCTGACGCCGATGCGACATCTGACACCGACTAGACGTCTGACGCCAGCGAATCGCTCGACATTCATGAGACGCCTGACATCGGATCAACCCTCGGTACGGTCGGAATTTAGCATACGACGAATCCACCCTGTTCGCCCGGGGTTGCTGCCCAAATAAAAGCATCGGCCAGCTCACGTCCGACTCAGGAGTGGAGGGGGCAACTGTTGGAGAATACCCACGACCGACCGACCAATGACCGGAGGGACCGACCGACCGACTGACGGTCGGACCGACCGACCGACCAACTGATGGCCGGAGGGACCGACCGACCGATGGCCGGAGGGACGACCGACCGACTGACGGTTGGAGCGACCGACTGACGGGCGCATCACGGCCGATTAACGGCCCACTACGACTGAGGATGTGTCGGTCGGGCATACTCCTCCCGACCGACTGAACCTAGAAGTCTGTTGGCCGACTCACGTGAGACTCGCCGACCAACAGAGGGGCCCGACGCCACTCAGCTGGCCACCGACCTAGGGTCGGTCGACTCCTCCGATCGTCGTACAGACGCCCGAACTTGTCAGTTCTGACAGCAACATGCGGCACTGCCACCTAGGGGTATTGTCCCGCCTAGGGCATTGTCAACCCTAGTGATTTGACAGCCCACGGCGACATGATACTTTTACGGCGACTCTGACAGTCTAGAGTGAATTGACAATTCCTCAATTGTCCAAGCCATTAATGACGGCGCCATACCGTGCTCCGCTATATAAATCGGGGAAGGCAACAGTGCAAGGGGGCTCTCTCCACTCCTAGACTTCGAGACCACAGGCTCGCTCCTCTCTCTCTCGATTGAGCTCTCTGTCTTCATTTCACTGTTGCCCAGTCACCTCTCTGACTTGACCGTCGGAGGATCCCCGCCGTAGCTGCCTCCGGTCAGTGTGGACTCCTCTTTTTGCAGGCGCTCGTCCCCCGGCGATCAGACGACGAGGCGATTGGCCGCAACAAATTGGCGCACCAGGAAGGGGGGAACGATGATGAAGACAAGAGCCTAGCGATCAAGGATCACTGGGTCGGCGAGGCGCTCTTCCCGCCGGGAAGAGGCCTCCCCGCCACCCTCGACGGTGGAGCCCAGCTCTCCGCACCCCTCGGTGACCACGGAGGCGCAGATCGCGGCCATCGTACGGCAGATGACTGTACTGACGGACGCGGTCAAAAGCCTCCAGCAACAACCGACGGCCCGTCCGATGCCCTCCAGGAGCAGCCGCCGACGACCGCGCCGATCCCCGTCGCCTCCGCACGAGCGCCCCAACAGCGCTCCCACGGAGAGGAGGAGGGACGGCCATGGCGCGATGACCGACGGTCCCAGCAGCCCTCTCCTTCCTTGCTGGAACGGGCGAGGAAGGAGAAGCGACCGCGAACGCCGTCCGCCTCCCTCTCGGAATCTTCCGGAGACTCCACTCCTGGGGTCTTCCAGCACCGACGGGCGGACGACTACGAGCGCAGGTTCGAGGAAATCGACCGTCGGCTTGCGCAGTTGCAGATGGACGGCCAGAAGTCTTCGAACGACGTCGACTTCCAGACCGTCCAACCACTCTCCCGACTAGTTCTCGACGAACCGATTTTCAGTCGGTTCAAGATGCCACACCTGGAGCCATACGACGGCTCCACCGACCCGATCGACCACCTTAAGAGCTACAAAGCTCTCATAACGATCCAAGGGGCAACCGACGCTCTTTTTGGCATCGACTTCCCCGCCACACTCCGCAAGGCTGCCAGAGCCTGGTACTCCGATCTTCGATCGGGAAGTATCCACTCCTTCGGACAGCTCGAGCACTCGTTCGTGGCCCACTTCAGCACCAGCCGGAAGCCGCCGCGAACGTCGGACAGCCTTTTCTCCCTCAAACAGGGGGAAAATGAGACGCTCCAATACTTCATGGCGCGATTCAACACGGCCACGCTTGAGGTCCGGGACCTCAACGAAGACATGGCTATCTCAGCCATGAAACGGGGGCTGAGGGCGTCCTGATTTACCTACTCTCTGGACAAAACCCTCCCCCGGACGTACGCCGAGCTACTGGAGCGCGCTTATAAATACATGCGCGCGGATGAAGGAGCGTCCGACCGATGCTTGGCCGAGCCCAGAGGCCTGAAGGAGAAGCGGAGGAAGGGTCGGGAACCCGCCGAACCCAACAGGCCCCCGACCGATAGTCGGGTCTCTCCACCCCGACGACTCCAAAAGTCCCCCCGGCAACAGACTCCAAGGCCGACACGCCCCAGGTATGATTCCTACACTCCTCTCTCCGCTCCTCGTGCGCAGATTCTAATGGAGATCGAGGGGGAAGAATACCTGCGACGGCCTCCGCCTCTGAAGGCAAAAGGCCTCGACCGTCGGAAGTACTGCCGATTTCACCGAGGCCACGGCCACAACACCGAGCTGTGCATCCAGCTCAAGGATGAGATTGAAGCCCTCATTCGTCGGGGTACCTCGGTAAATTTCGGAAGGGCCCACTGACTCAACCAGTTGCCGATCGACGACCCAAGCCGACTGAAGAAGCGGCGACTAATCAGCCGACGGTCGGAGTCATCAACATGATCTCCAAGCGGCTGGGCCCGGGGACGTCCGCGGGGGAGCCGACGAAAAAGCCGCGCCCGGACGACGTAATCACTTTTACGGAGGAAGACGTTCGGGGCATCCAAACTCCCCACGACGATGCTGTTGTTGTTTCGGCAAAAATAGCGAATTATGATGTAAAAATTTTTTTGTTGATAATGGAAGTTCGACGAATGTTTTGTTTTACTCGACCTTCTCCCAGATGCAACTGTCAACCGACTGACTTAAGAGGGTCTCCATGCCCTTGATCGGCTTTGCCGGAGACGCTGTCACGACAGAGGGAGAAATTACCCTGCCCGTGACGGCCGGCACCGAACCACGACAAAGCACGGTCCACTTAACTTTTGCGGTCGTCCAAGTTCCTTCGGCCTACAACGCCATACTTGGACGACCCGGATTAAACGCCCTCAAGGCAATCGTCTCGATGTACCATCTCCTCGTTCGGTTCCCGACCAAAAATGGGGTCGGAGAGATGCACGGGGATCAACAGCTCGCCCGACGATGCTTCCAGATCTCCGCTCAAAACGACGAGTCGAAGGGCTCCTTGACGATCGACAAGCTGGACCAGCGGGAGGAGGAAGAACGAGGTTCGCCGGCCGAGCAGCTCGTGGCGATCCCGATAACGAAAAATCCCGACCGAAAGGTTTGGGTCGGGTCTCAATTGCCCGACCCCGAACGACGACGACTGACGGAGCTGCTGACGGCCAATGCCGGCATATTCGCTTGGTCGGCAGCAGATATGTCGGGCATCCCCCCGGAGACAATAACCCACCGACTCAACATCGATCCGACGATGAGGCCGGTGAGGCAGAAGAAAAGGTCCTTTGCTCCAGAGAGGCAGAGGGCCATCGACGAAGAAGTGGACAAGCTACTCGAAGCGGGCTTCATCCGAGAATCCACGTATCCCGATTGGCTCGCCAATGTTGTCATGGTCAAAAAAGCCAACGGAAAGTGGAGGATTTGCTTCGACTATACCGACCTGAACCGAGCCTGCCCAAAGGATAGCTTTCCACTTCCCAAGATCGACCAGCTGGTGGATGCGACGTCTGGATTTCGACTGCTCAGCTTCATGGATGCCTTCGCCGGATACAACCAGATCCAGATGGCACCCGAAGATGAGGAGCACACCACCTTCGTGACTCCCAAGGGCCTCTACTATTATCGGGTGATGCCCTTCGAACTGAAGAACGCCGGCGTCACCTACCAGTGACTTGTCAATAAGGTCTTTAAAGACCAGATCGGGCGCAACATGGAGGTGTACATGGACGACATGCTGGTGAAAAGTGCGCAGATCCCGGATCATGTTCAGGATCTCGAGGAGACCTTCCGCACCCTGCGACGACATCGGATGAAGCTCAATCCGACCAAGTGCGCTTTTGGGGTGACCTCAGGGAAGTTCCTCGGGTTCCTCATTTCTCAGAGAAGGATTGAGGCCAACCCTGAGAAAATAAAGGCGATCCTCGACATGCGTCATCCGAACACCAAGAAGGAGGTCCAACAGCTAAACGGAAAAATCATCGCTCTTAGCCGATTCATTTCTCGATCAGCTGAAAGGTGCCTCCCATTTTTCAAAACTTTACGTCAGACAAATAATTTTTCTTGGTCGGATGAGTGCCAACGGGCCTTCGAAGACCTAAAGAAGTACTTGGCTTCCCCACCGCTGCTCGTAAAGCCGCAGGTCGGGGAGACCTTGTATCTCTACTTGGCCACATCTTCTGAGGTGGTCAGTTCGGTCCTCGTCCGAGAAAACGAGTGCCGAACCCATCAGCCTATCTACTACACCAGCAAGGTGCTCCACGGCGCCGAAGCCAGATATTCGGAGACGGAAAAGATGATTTTCACCCTGACCGTCTCCGCGCAACGACTCCGTCCATACTTCTAGGCTCATGCCATAGTGGTGCTCACCAACCAGCCCCTGAGGGCAATATTACGCCGACCGGATACATCTGGACGACTGGCAAAATGGGCGATGAAGCTCAGCGAGTTCGACCTTCAATACCGATCGCGGTCTGCCTTGAAGGCTCAGGTCTTGGCCGACTTCATCGTCGAGTGCCCGACAACCGACCAAGGGTCGGGAGCTGAAGACCCGGGACGAGACGCGATCTCCGAGCCAGATCCGGTCTCCACCTGGGTACTGCACATCGACGGGGCTTCAAACGCTCAGGGGAGCGGGGCCGGGCTACTACTCACGAATTCGGATGGGGTGGTCACCGAGTACGCCCTCCGATTCGACTTCAAGGCCTCCAACAACCAAGCCGAATACGAAGCGCTCCTCGCTGGCTTGAGGATGGCGAGGGAACTGGGCGTCGACAGCCTCCGGGCATTCTCCGACTCTCAGTTGATCGTGGGGCAGGTCAAGGGCGAATTCGAGGCACGAGATCCGACTATGGTCAAATACCTTCAGAAAGTGAAAGATCTCGTGGCACACCTCAGGTATTTCGAAATTTTCCACATCCCTAGGTCGGAGAATGCCCGTGCCGACGCACTCTCCAGACTGGCGACTTCGGCTTTCGACTCTCTGGGTCGGACGTTCGTGGAGACCCTCGAGCAGCCGAGCATCGATCGGGTCGAAGAGGTACAGCAGCTAACGGCCGAACCGAGTTGGATGGACCCGATCGTTCGGTATCTGACCGACGGGGTTGGTCCCGAGGATCCCACGGAGGCCAAACGGCTCCGATGGTCGGCCTCCCAATATGTGATCATGGACGGCCGACTCTACAAAAGGTCGTTCTCCCTCCCCTTGCTTAGGTGCTTGGGACCGACCGACGCCGACTACGCCCTCTGAGAGGTGCACGAAGAAATTTGCGGGAATCACTTGGGGGGCAAGTCCCTGGCCTACAAGGTCCTGCGACAGGGTTACTACTGGCCTACCATGAGGAAGGACGCGGCCGAGTTGGTCCGGAGGTGCGAACTTTGTCAAAAGTACGCCAACGTGCAACACCGACCGGCCAGCCAAATCGCTCCTATTGTTGCTCCATGGCCCTTCGCTCAGTGGGGGGTCGATATGTTCGGCCCTTTTCCTCCAGCATCGGGTCAAAGAAAGTTCATAGTTATCGCCATCGACTACTTCACCAAGTGGGTGGAGGCCGAACCATTGGTACAGATCACCGATCGGAAGATGGAGGACTTTATCCAAAAATTCATCATCTTCAGGTTCGGGTTGCCGCATACTATCATCACCGACAATGGGCGGCAATTCGACAACCAAGACTTCAGAGACTTCTATGCCAGGTTCCACATCACACACCGACTGACTTCAGTCGGGCACCCGCAGTCCAACGGTGAAGTCGAGATGACCAACCGGACCTTACTCCACGGACTCAAAACCTGACTGAATGAAGCCAAAGGCCTCTGGGTCGACGAGCTAGGCTCCGTCCTGTGGGCTTACCCAACGACACCCCGCATTCCGACCGGGGAGTCACCCTTCAGCTTGGCCTACGGGACGAAGGCGACGGTCCCGCTCGAGGTTGGACTGCCGTCTTCAAGGGTCGAGCGGTATCAAGAGCCGGACAACTCCGATTGTCGGAGGGCCGACCTAAACCTCCTCTCCGAACTACGAGACGAGGCTCAAATTCGCATGGCTTCGTACCGACAGAAGGTCGCTCGGTATTACAATGCCAAGGTCAGACCAAAGCTCTTCAGGCCTAGCGACTTGGTCCTGAGAAAAGCGGAGGTCTCGAAGCCCCTGGACCAAGGAAAGTTGGCTCCAAACTGGGAAGGGCCCTACAAGGTAGCAGACACCTATGGTCCGAGAGCCTACCGACTGGAGACCCTTGAAGGAAAACCCATTCTCCGAACATGGAACGCCGACAACCTGAAATTGTACTACCAATGAACTCTGTACTTGATCAGTCGGAATACAAATCCAGTTTGAAATCTCGGAGTTTTAACTCTTCGACTAACGATCGGCGCTCACCAAGCCCAAGCCCCGACATACCGACTTGGACTTGGTATCCGCCTGAAACCGATGACCTTATCATCGGTAACGCATCGGACTCTTACAAGGACTGATGCATCCAGATGGATGGGAGTCGACACTCCTTCGACGGTCGACGATACATCGGACTCTTACAAGGACCGATGCATCCATATGGACGGGAGTTACACTCCTTCGACCTTCGACGACACATCGAACTCTTACAAGGGCCGATGCATCCATATGGATGGGAGTTACACTCCTTCGACCTTCGACGACACATCGGACTCTTACGAGGACCGACACATCTATATTGACGGGAGTTGACACTCCTTCTACGATCGAACTTTCAGGCCAGACCATCGGCTAACACGCCGATCGGGCCCCGACCAAAGAAAGGCGAAATGCCTACGCGACCGACGTCGCGACTCCCAACGAGTTACGGCCGGTCGAAGGGTACTCGACTTACCACCGTCTATCGCACAATGCGACCTCAGTCGCATTCATGATTTACCGACCGGGCTACGGCCGACCGGGAGATATTCGGCTTACCACCGTATATCACGAGGCGCAGTGAGTATACCCGACGCAAGGGTATCGGTATCTGACTTATCGATGGTCCCTCGACCGAATGCGCCGGACGACATTCGACCGCGTCAGAGGGGACCCGACTACCGAACCTTTACCACGGTCGGTCGGCTCCCGACTCAGCAGACGCGCCCGACTAACGACCTTGACTATCAAAGGCCGATCCGAAGTCGGGACTTACTCTACCTTCATGGCGGCACGAGTTGCCGAACGTCCTAACCGACTTATGTGAGTTAGCGACTTACATGAGTTAGCGACTCACGAAGACATTCAACAATACACATAAAAGAAACAGACAAAGAAAAAGTAAAGGAAGTTTTCATTCGAAGTCAAAAGGAAGTTTACAAAGTCGGGTCGAAGCCCGATTACAAGTATTCCAAAAAAGGAAAAGGCAGAAGAAACAAAGTCGGCAAGGCCCGATCATCCTTCTGAGTCGATCTCCTCGACCGACGGAAGATCGGGGATGACCGGTGTGTCGACCACGATCGACGCTGGGTCGACGGCCGAAGTAGGACCGTCGGTCGGCGGGGGGCTGGCAGCCGGCGCCACTTGCTCCGGGACGGCTCCCTCCGCTACGGCGACGCCTCCCGATGGCTGGTCGGCCATCTCCTCGGTGGCTTGCTCCTCGGCCCCCGGTGGGACGATGCTGCTGAGGTCCAACTCTGGGTACAAGGCCTGGACCGCATCCCGACCGTCCTCGTACCCCACCCGGTACGACGCGAAGCCCGACTCGAGCATCTCCTCCCGGTACTGGTCGGTGGCACGGAAGTCCTCCACCGCCCGACTGGCCGACTCCTTCGCCGACCTTGCTTCCTCCTCCGCCCGGCCGAGCGAGTCCTTTGCCGACTCTGCCTCTGCCTTCGCTATGTCGGCGTCGGCCTGGGCGATCGATAGATCCTCCTCGGCTTTGGCGAGCTTCTCCAGGCTGACCCGAAGCTGCTCGCGCTCGCCTTGAAGTTCGGCGGCAACGCCATCCCGCTCGTGCCGCAGACGATGCACGGTCCGGCCCTTGCGCTTGGCTTCTTTTCTGGCCGACCTTAGCTCAGACCCGAGCCGGGAGACTTCGTCTACCAACTTGACCTCCCGGTCGGCCGACTGCTTTAGGTGGTCGACCAACATTGCTCGGTCGGCTTCGACCGTCGCCGACCTTTCCTTCCAAGCCGCTCGGATGTTTCCGAACCTCCGGTACCCGGCTTCAAGCTCCGACATGGTGTAGACCAGCTGCCGACACAAGTATTTCGTCAGAAAAACAAAGTGACGAAAATTCTAAGGAAAAAGGGGGGCGAAATAAGACTTACCTAGACCATGGTCAGGTAGAACGACGACAGCATCTCGGTCACTTGCCGAGACCTCAACGCCTCCACGTCGGCAGGAAGGAGGATTCCCTGGCACAACCTCCTGGCCAGGTTGTGGTCGGCCAACGCCGACGCCCCTTCGAGGAACTATGCACTGGGCGGCACAGTGCGACTCTCCGACCTTGTTTCGTCCGCGGGGTCCATCGGGGCCTTCCCTTGATCGGCCGCCCCGACAGACAGAACCGGCAGCGAGGGGATGCTCGAGGTTGAGCCAGCACCCCCCGTTGCGGCCACAGACGCCGCCGGATGATGTTCGGTTTCCCGAACGTCATCCGGCTCCACCGCCACCGGTGAGGCCGCCGATGTTCCTTCGGCCGCTTCTTCCACCGGCCTCTCCCCCGCACGCGCCACCGGAGCCGCGAGTGCTATGACCGGCTCCGATTGATCGGTCGCCGACGCTTCGACGGTCGGCACCGCTGGAGTAGGCTTCTTCGGAGGACGCGAAGGTCCTGCCCCCGATGCTGGCCTCTTCCTTGCTGCAAATTGCCGAATCTCGACGTCGGTCGGCCGCATTCTTGGAGGTGTCCCTGCGATACTGACAGAAGTGTTAATCAAAGAGCCACCGAAAGGCCGAATGAAAAGAGGACCGGGGGATCGGGCGATACCTAGTCGGGGGACCAAGCTCAAGCCGACGTCATAGAGAGCCTGTTCGGTAACAAGCTCCCTCTGCTTCGGGACCGACATATCTTTGAGTCGGTGGAAGTCCTCCCGGTCGTCCGCCTCCACCCGACTGTTGTCATTGGCTTCGGTTCGGGGCACGCCCCAGTGGGAAGGGAAGCCCCAAGGAGATGGAGATGATACAAAGAAAAATTGGTTCTTCCACCCATGGATGGACGATGGAAGACCAGTGATGAAGGAAAGGCCCTTCCGAGGGTTGAAGAGCCACCACCCTCGGGCTTTAGGGTGGGGTCGGAGCACAAAGAAGGCCCGAAAGAGCGAGATACGAGGGTTGGTTGGCAAAAGCTGACACAACAGCGCAAAGCTAATTATAAGACGGACGGAGTTCGGCGCCAGTTGCGCCGGACAAAGTCTGTAATAATTCAGCAAATTCCGGACGAACTCCGGAATCGGGAGCCGAAGACCCGCGCGAAGGTCTTTGACATACAACGCCAGTTGACCAGGCGGAGGGTTGTTAACCCGACCGTCGGCCCCTGGGACGGAGAGTTGGAACTTCTCCGGGATGCAGTACTGCTCCCGAAGCCGATCAACGTTCGGCCCCGAAAGCAAGGAAACCTCAACTTTCGGAGTCGACCGGGAGTCGTCGGTCGGATTTCCCGATCGACCTCCCCGAGTCGGATTTCCGGCCATTACACCAGAACCGAACAAGAAGAAGAAGAAGCAAAGAGGAAGAAAAAGAAGCGAAGGAGAAGAAGAAGAAGAAGCGAAGAAGAAGAAAAAGAGGAGGAAAGGAAGACCACGAACCGGAAGAAAACCCCTTCTGGAGGCAGGAGGGAAGGCTCTGCCCGCGACGACTGAGAAATCGCCCGGACAGAGTTTCGGCAGCAAAACATCGATAGTGAGGTCCTGGGTCCGGATGGTCCTATATATATAGGGCCGTCCGACGGCCGAGATGCCTCCGCGCCGACCGAAGACCCACGGATGTGCGACACGTGGTGGCCTCCGGGCGGCCTGATGATTCGGTGCGCCCGTCCCAGGACGGCCGCACCGCCCATATTAAATGCGGGGGGCGCCGGCCCAACCACCTCCGACACGTGGCAAACGGGGCCGCGGTTCCGTATTAAAGCGCCCGCGCCGATTCGCGTTCCCGATGGGATGCCTGACAGCGCCCCGCGCTCCCAGAATCGGTGCTGGGCGACGGTCTGCGTTCCCCAGAAGCCGTCGGATATCCGGTTGCCTGACACCGAATCGTCCGTCACCGACCCCCTGACGCCGACGTGACGTCTGACGACGACAAGACGTGACGTCTGGCACCTGACGCCGACGCGACACCTGACACCGACTAGACGTCTGACGCCAGCGAATCGCTCGGCATTCATGAGACGCCTGACATCGGATCAACCCTCGGTACGGTCAGAATTTAGCATACGACGAATCCACCCCTGTTCGCCCGGGGTTGCTGCCCAAATAAAAGCATCGGCCAGCTCACCGTCTGACTCAGGAGTGGAGGGGGGCAACTGTTGGGAAATACCCACCGACCGACCGACCGATGGCCGGAGGGACCGACCGACCGACTGACGGTCGGACCGACCGATCGACCAACCGACGGCCGGAGGGACCGACCGACCGACCGACGGCCGGAGGGACCGACCGACCGACCGATGGCCGGAGGGACCGACCGACCGACTGACGGCCGGAGCGACCGACTGACGGGCGCCATCACCGGCCGATTAACGGCCCACTACCGACTGAGGATGTGTCGGTCGGGCATACTCCTCCCGACCGACTGAACCTAGAAGTCTGTTGGCCGACTCACGTGAGACTCGCCGACCAATAGAGGGGCCCGACGCCACTCAGCTGGCCACCGATCTAGGGTCGGTCGACTCCTCCGATCGCCGTACAGACGCCCGAGCTTGTCAGTTCTGACAGCAACATGCGGCACTGCCACCTAGGGGCATTGTCCCGCCTAGGGCATTGTCAACCCTAGTGATTTGACAGTCCCACGGCGACATGACACTTTTACGGCGACTCTGACAGTCTAGAGTGAGTTGACAATTCCTCAATTGTCCGCGCCATTAATGACGGCGCCATACCGTGCTCCGCTATATAAATCGAGGAAGGCAACAGTGCAAGGGGGCTCTCTCCACTCCTCGACTTCGAGACCACAGGCTCGCTCCTCTCTCTCTCGATTGAGCTCTCTGTCTTCATTTCACTGTTGCCCAGTCACCTCTCTGACTTGACCGTCGGAGGGTCCCCGCCGGAGCCGCCTCCGGTCAGTGTGGACTCTTCTTTTTGCAGACACTCATCCTCCGACGATCAGACGATGAGGTGATTGACCGCAACAGATCTTAATGTTTTTCCTAACAAGCATAACTTTCTTGTGATTTCCCTCTTGTGTTCATCTCAATGTCTCATGAAACGAATTCACGGGTCATCCATCCTTCTCAAGAAGAGAAGAAGAACAAGATGCAAGGGGTATGTAAAAAGTTCCTTGGAACTCGTCCAAAAATCTTGGCCACAGCCAGAATGCAACGTGTTCTCTGCCAACATTCTCTCTCCTCTGTTTGTTCTTTTGTAGATGACGGAGGTAGGCAAATATAGGTTGAACTCGTTTAAAACCAGAGGAAGGTGGACTTCGATCAAAGCTCTTTAGTAGATGATCCTCTCAAATAATTGCTTATGAAAATGGAGGACTCAAATAGTTATAGACGATGTAGGCCAGGGGAGAAATGGTTATATGAAAGCACATTCGAGACAAGATCGGGATTTTGGATAAAAAAAAAAAAAACAAAAATGGAAAACTTCATTAATACGAGCTGAAAAGGATTCAAAATAAAAGTAATATTAGCTAATCGGAAACAGTATTGTCAGCAGCGGGGAGTTAGCAAGTCCAAACCCATATTTATTGAAATAGAGAGAATTGAAGATGAGTTACAGCATGGAGACATAGTTAAAGAAAGAGGAAGTTTGAAGAGTATATGATTATAGAGGAGAATGAGAGAGTAAAGACGAGAGACTGTTGATACTCTGGTTGGAAGTTCGAGTCCAGTCTGAAAAAAGGAACAAAAGTTGGGATAGAATCAGCACTGATGAGCAAGCTTCAAACTTGAAAGCCTTCTATTTCACAACTTCCATATGATCCAGCAAATTGTAGTAGTATCGCTGAGGATCTCTTGTGTGTCCAAAGGGATTTGATGGCCGGGGATGGATTTGAGATTGATGGTTCCTGGAATATAGCATTCCAAAATGTTGGGTAACTGAAAGAAAGAAAAAAAAAAGAGGAGAAAATTAGGTGATCTATGGTTTTTTCAATGAAGCAACAGAAGGGCAGTGATCAGGTCCATTCCATTTTCACTTAGCCAAGGTCTCTACAATGGGAACGTCGTTGTATCCTTCCTTCTCACCCATCGACCGTTAGATAATCCACTACTTGCTTTAAGAGCTGTGCAGGTGGATGAATGGAGTTTGGAGTGTCTTGTGATTTGTGCTGTGGGTAATTCTACGGTGGATGGGCATGAAAGCATGTCAATCCTCTTTTTGTGTGAAGGATTTTACCACGGTCCTAGAGTGAGTTTCTTTTTTTGAGCACATATCCTAAACAGTGTATGCATGACATGGTAGGGACCGTAGGGTATTATGGAACTATAGATTATCGCCATTAAAAGATAGATGGCTATTAAATAAGGCAGTCCATGACGTTATGTCATGTCATATAAAGCATGCATTGCTTCATCATTGTCCACCTTCTGATGGTGGCGACCCATACATTACATCATGCAGGATGATTACTGGACTACTATTTTGGCTATTATAGATAGAAATGGATAAAAAATTCTCAAGCAAAGTCCGTCATATTAAAAAGTCAAGTTATAAGGTAAATTTTTGAGGACTATAGCTTAACCATTGGATGCATAATAGAGATGATTTTTTTTTTTAATCAAGCAATTTTTCGAGATCTATGTTGTGATATCATGCCCTGTAAAAGGCAGCGCCTCTAGTGATCATGTCGAAATTTTATTATGTGGGATCTGAAATAGCTTGCTCAAATAGAAAATTTCTATCTCAAGTGAGACTTTGATTGAGTGTAACTTCTAGTTGAGAAAAATCCATCAATAGAAGGAATAATTGATCTAAAAGTTGAGATCTTACATAAATTTAATTTTTTTTTAAATTATTTCAATTGGATACATCTATTTTACATAAAAAAAAATTCTATTAGAACTAGAAAAAAAAAATTCGATTTGTGTTATGCAAAAACGGATGCCCTTCTAAAAATTTAGATGATGAATCCAATCTGAAATGTCTAAAAACAAACAATACTATTATAAATAGAGATCATATATTTCAATTTTAAATAAATCAATAAAAGAAAAAAAAAGAATTTATCCTATTTTTAAAATTTTTCCATCTTCTTTTAGTTTTTTTTTTTGAGAGCCTCGAGTTGAATATATTGCAAAAAATTTTCTTTCTCCTCAATTTGATCACCACAAAGTTTTTTTTTTTTTTTTTGGTAGTAAGGTTATATGTCATCCAACAACAACTTATACTATTATTATTTATTATTCCTATTTAGTTCTTAGTCATGAATCATACAAATAAATCATAAATTTCATGTAATTTGTAAGTGATGAAGCAATTCGGCTTAATTGGCTATTCAAGAATCACGTGGTCAGGGGACAAAAGTTGAAAATTCAAGAATTCATCAACAATCCTGAAAATATTGTTTTTGTGGAGGAAAATGAGAAATATCATCAAGGAAATCGATATTGCTACTCCATGTTTTTTTTTTCAGTCATACGAAACCCTAGACTAATTTATTGAGAGCAAATAGAGTGGAAGTGTATTTTAAAAAATGTAGTTTACCTATAAACGCACTTTTGAAGGACGTTAAGATTTCAAAATTTCGATCACTCCGCCTTTTCTCGCCCTTCCGCTTGTCGTCCTCTTTCGACTCTAACCTCTCCGCTCGATTCCGACCCTCCCGCCCGGAAACCCTACTTATTCCCTCTCTCTCCTCATTAATGGCTTCGGCAGCCTTCAAATCCAGCACCAAGAGGTCCACGATCGGCGGTGCCGCCGAGGACGCTGGCTCCGGCAACCGCCGCGGCGGCAGCCACCGCCGGTCGAGGAGCCTCAGCTGCTACTCCGGCCGGATCCCACCGCCTCCTCCTCCCGAATCGGATGAGTTCCCGTCTCCGAGAGCTAGATCGGTGAATAGGGCGGGTTTCCCTGAGATTAGCCTCGATGATCTCGCCTACGAGTTCTTTGGATCCAAAGGGAAGGAGGACAAGGATGTGATGCCGGCGGTATTCCGGTCCGGCAGACCGGGTGGCTGCGTCAGCTACGGGGCAGAGACGGACTCATTCCGCCGGCGGGGGAGGTCGGTGTCGAGGCACTCCAGCCGGACGGCAGAGGAAAGGAAGGGCATTTTGGAAAAAGGTGGTGGGAGCAAGGGCGTTTCTGAGAGCAGATACGGGAGGCAGCGCTCTGTGTCAGCTGCTCGCCATCGTTACAGCGACTCCGTGGTACATTTCGATCGGTTTATGGTTTGAACTTCTTAAAGTCATCATTTGATGATCTTGAATCTCTTATGAACTCGGAAATCTTTGTCATTACATTAAGCTGTTTTAGTGTAGTGCCATTTTTATGTGATTGATCTCTTTTTGTTTGCGTCGTATTACATTATGGATTTGTTGGTGGCTTTTAGTATGTGGTACACTCCAAGTTAAGATCTTTGGGAGGATGCCGCACTGTTTTGTACAAGGTTGTGGACTAAAACTTATGTTTTCGTTATTATTGTGTGTTAAATTTCTGTTGATGTTTGTTAATAAATGAAAAGACTTCTTATAATTGTTAAGTCATAATCACATGTGCATTTTACTGTGTTTCCATATTGTTATAACTTCTTTTGACCCTGTAAAAGACTATTGTAAGATGCTTGCTGTCCTTTTAGTTACTATACTGCAGGACCACCTTAAATTTCTCTCTTTTTCAAGCTCCAACACACACCTCGATGGATCTAATCAAGTCTTTTGGGCTTGCAGAAGCAATCCAAAAATTATAACTATGAAGATAGATGTATGGATGAAATGAAATTACTAATTGGATCCCTGTCCTGATGGACCCATAACATTATTTTTCCTTTCTTTGAACTGCTTGATAGTGAATTACTTCAACCTTAAAGGTTGTATGTGTGAGGACCCATGCGGTCTTATGTTTAGTCCCATATCAACTATGCACTAGATGGATTTTGGATATTTATATAGAGCTGAGGAATCCAAATAACATCTTTTGACTAGCTTTTGCAAGTGAGGTTTTGGGTTGTTGAGGGCAAACCTAGCTCATGGCTCATGTATATTAAGAGACACCGCAACATGGGCTCATTTGGGTTGACCACAAGCTGATCAGGGCATTTATGATTGGATTTGAATAGATTTGGATCCTTAATTTGGTAAGGATGCCAAAGTTTAAATAGAGGGAGTAAGTAAGGATCTGTGTAGTCACATATTTAATCTTACATCAGCTGTGTAGTAGGTAGATCTTAGATACTTGTGTAGAATCAAGGAATCCGCATAATATTTTTTGGCTAGCCTTTTTAGATAAGGTCTTTTGGGTTGTTACAATATGGTTTCTGATTCTCTATATCTTTGTCTTTGAAAATGCTATGATGTAAAACACCTTGCAAGCAAAACTTCCAATTATCGTAAGTAATTATTGAAAAAGGAAAGCAGAAGAACAACAATAACGGTCAGTCCTTCAGCAATTAGAGGGGGAGAGGAGAGGGGGGGCGTGCGGGGGCTAAGCAATAGAACTCCTAGTTGGTCATACTCATAAGAGGATTGAACAAAGCTCATGATTGACTCTCACATGGTTTCAACCCTCCCTTGAAGTTCAACAAGATTATTCTTGGCTTACCCCAATGAATGGTTTTGGGAACTATCTCGATATGTTACCTGGTTCTATGCTTAACGCCTATTGACCAGTGTCCTCATCTTTATGGAAAACACTAGGTTGTAAGACAATAAAACCTGCAGAAACCAAAGCTTATTAGGGTCTAACATAGACTCAAGGTAACATAGAAATGAAACAACTGAATACACAGACTTTTTTGACCACATACAGCCACATCAAATAAGGAACCACTACTTGAGAAGTATGGATACAACAATGCATGAGGGGTGGCAGTTTAGTTTGCTCATGGTGAACATCAAACCATTGTTTGTTTGACTGAACAAATGCGATAGTTGTTATTTAACAAAGCAGGATATAGTTATTTTTGTTAAGAAGGTTAAGGCTTTAATACGCATAAACATGAATAAACAATAGAAGTTCAGAGTGTTTGTTTGAATGACTTCTACCAGGAATTTGTTCTTATAAGGCCATCTTCACTTTCTGGAGATTTTTTGCATTCTGAGTTTTCATTCTACAAAGAGGCATATCATTCTATATGCACTTTCATAAAATGCATCTTGTGGAATGCTGATGATATTATAAAAGCTGTAGAAACAGTCATGCACTTTTTATTGTAGTGGGACAGATATAAGATTTTTCTACCTCATTATCTGCCGGTAAATAAGAAATTGAGAAGGCTTGTTCATTTTTGTTAGTCACATCTAGTCTCTTTTAAGTACATTTTCGTTCTTCTCTTTGGAGATGGTGCGACTGTTAGATTTAAAAAATGTATAATTTCATATGTAATTTGAAAGGAGGCTTTCACCTCGGAAAAAAAAATCCAGAGGCTTCTTTTGAGAATATTGGGCCAGTTAATACTTTCATATCCTACTATCATTCTGCAATTTAGTCTTTTTGGCTTGGTGCATTCATCTGCACTCTAAAACAAACATGAAAAGATGTCCGTTTTTCCAGAGCCATTCATCTGCACTAACTGATGATGAAGCACGGAATAGTCGTAGGCGTAGAGGTGCAACTGAGAAGACCATACAAGCAGATTATGCCCAGAGAATGGTTAGTTACAGTTTAAGGAAGATAGTTTAGATGAGATCATCTCCGATATGTATTTGTAATACTTTGGGCGGGGTTAGGTGTTCTATCACTTGAGGAAGCTATTCATTGTGTTTTTGTATTTCACTTCTCAGAAAGAACACCTTATTGAGGATGGTAAGGAGACTAGATTGTATGAAGCCATGCGTAAAGAAGTAAGGCATGCAGTTGAAGAGATCAGAATGGAGATTGAAAAGGTGAATATAGCTTTCTTTGGAATAATATCTTAGTTTATATATTGATCTAATTTTTTCTATAATCTTTGCTGTTTCCATCAGTGCCTTGAGTGCTAAAATTTAGATGTTTACATCTAATTCCAATTTATATGATATATTTGCAGATGATGGTGAAAACAGAGTCCTCAATCATGTTTAATGGTGAATATAATCTGTTAAACAACTCAAATGATTCTCAAGTTATTGCTGAGATCAGAAGAAATTACACCACCAAACTGGAGCAGGTATGGATGAACTCACTCAATCCTTTAGGATGCTTCTTTAGAGAATTTAACAGTCTCATTGGCTTTATAGATGATATTTTGATTCATGATTTGGTTCTGTTTGATGGTTTCATTAGTCACTTATATGATTGTCCAGCCAATGCATTCCCAAGAATTTGGGGAGTTAACGAGATTCAATTTCGTCCAGCATGGGAATAAATGGGGAATATTTTGGGAAACATACAACAAATTCACGGGACAAATTGAGTGCAATGAAGCTACATGTATACTGGGCATGCCAGGATAAGATTTTGTTTTCATATCTGCACTGCCTTTCTGTTTCAGGAAGTCTTTTTTTTTTCCCCACGACTTGTTGGATGTTTTCGTTGCTTACTATGCTCGAGAACATAATATTTCATTTGATCGTGCAGGTTGACATTCTCCTGCATCAATAATTATCTGTACTTCGGTGTTTTTTTGTTTATGTGAATAATTATTTCTTTCACATGATCCTCATGTTCATAATGTTAACGGTTTGTTGAGATATACGTTTTGGAATATGACTATGTAGCTATTCCTTGTGAACTGCCTTATTTTTATGGTATTCACTTTATTAGATTCTACTTGATGCAAATAAATACACCTTGTATTTGCTGCAGTCAAAGAAAAGTGTGTTGGACTTGTTGGCTGAATTATCAGTCAAGGAGCAATTTGGTCAGGAGCTCACGAGCACTGTTAGAGAGTTACTTCCTATTCCAAAACAAACATCTGTGCCGGAGAGTCCATCATGGTCCAGAAGAGTAAGCTTGCTCTCATGCTTCCTTTTAGTGTACTGATGTTATTTCTGGTTTTTTTTTCCCTCCTTTCACGGATTCGTGTTCCAGATGAGCAATGACAGAACTAGGACATCCAAACGTTTGACTGAAGATGCAGGGAAATATATTGAGGATTTTCTATTAAATGTTGAAGATACAGATTTTTCATCCTATGATGGAGAAAGAAGTGAAACGAGTTCTACTACAGGAGGGAGTGCTAAGATCAGAGATTTCATAATGAATAATACTCGAGCAGAAACTCATGAAAGTCTGATAGAAGCTGCTTCCATGCCCGTTGAGACAGATGGGGTTGTACTACCTTGGTTGCAGTGGGAAACTAGTAATGATGGTCCGCCAACACCAGGCCAAGGCAAGATCTTCTCAGTGGTTCCAGGGAAGAAGCTGTTTCCTGAAGTAAAGGTACTTATCAATATGTGCATTTTCTGCAAGCATTTATCTATTCACTACATGTAATTTTGAAAGTGATGTTGCAAGCTAATGGCTCTGCTTGGATAATCATCTTTTATTATTACCCTTTTTCTTTTAAAAAACACTTCTTGTGGTCATGGTAGTGATATCATAGAAATGGGACAAAGTACAACAAATGCCTGATCTACCAAAGCACTGTGAACATCTAATTTCTTTCCAAATTTAGCACGTTATAGATTTTTCTTTTCCTCATTTCCTGCCCATTTCACTGAAGATTTTGTCAGTAAACATGACTACAGCAGTTTCTCACTTACCCTACACATCGTCAGGAGAATTCCTACCATCCCATATTTATAGGTTCATCTGTTCAGTTTAAAGGTACAAAGACCTTTGTTCTGCAAATTGACAACATTCAGCAAGTTCGTTGCTTTTAATTTGCAAGAACTAATGGCCATAAGTGCAAAATGCTGCCTTTTCTGTCCACCGTTATCATGAGTTTAGTTGCGTATTGCATGCAAATGGTGCAATTTTCCCATATACTTTCAAAATTCTAAATAATATGCATTAACAATAACAATTAAGTCCCTTTACTTTGCCCTGGAGGTAGACAGGGGGATGATAGCTTGTCGAGTTGACAAAGGCGCTGCCTTTCATTTCATTTCATTTGCATATGGATATTCTCTCTTTTTTACGCATGAAATCTTTACCATTAAATGATAAATGTGTGCGTGTGCATTTGTGTCTGTGTGTCTGACTGTCTGTGTTTTCCTTCATTTGTTGTATGGATATTATGCATTAGATTTTTACAATTCAATGATGGGTGTGTGTGCGCACACATGCATGCGTGCAGCGTGGATCCTCAGAATTACTCACATAAGGAAATGCAGCACAGATCACATGGTCCAGCATTACCCTAGCCATCTTGCTATGCATTTGATTGCTCTGGGTTCTTGACAAGTGAATGCCATATGGATGGTTATACTTGAACTCACTTCAAGTGACACCAGTTCGGAGTCTTGTGACTTTAATATCTTTGGATCATGCCATATTTCATCATGCTTTCCTTGCCTCTGGTTTTGATCTGGTACTTGCAGAATCCTGCATATAGTTTCTCTCTAGTTTCATGTTGCTTTTTCTGCATCAGTCTTGCTAGCGAATATCTGACCTAACAAAAAGTGCTGTCTTCCTCCTATTATTTTTGAACTAATCTGACCTGAATCCTTTTGTGTATGGAATGCAAATGAACAATATCTCGATGTCCTTGTGTTTCAGGAAGCAAATGGTGAATGTGATGACACTAATTATTTAAGAAGCAGTCTTGGTAGCTGGAGTCCAGAAGTCAATAGCAGCTGCTCAATTGTTCTTGGAGACATTGCAGGCAGCAGCATATCTGGAGAAGTAGGAAGCCTTCATAATAGCTGCTCTATTACCAGAAAAAAAGAATATTTATTTGACTTGGATGACTATGTACATCTTCAAATTGGCGAAGATCACCTCTTAGAGAGGTTTAGGCAGAAACAGAGAATAGATTCAGGTAGTTTAATATTATGTGGAAGAACTTTCATTTAGAATCGATTAGGTCTATGAGATGATGATATAAAGAGATTAAATGCGATTAAATGCTTATTCTCCTGAGTTGGTCACATGGAATTTGATCAGTTTCATCCTTTTTTTCAAAAAAAAAAAAAAAGAGAGAAAAGAACTCTTACTGTCTTTTTTGAACTCTTCCATGGTTAACAACCATGGGATTTATATTGGATGTTACGGTCCTACATACTGATTTGGTTACTAGAAGCATACAAACAGATCGGTTCAAGCTGATATGACTAGAATACCCTAAACTTCTTGGTCATGACAGTCAACCTTGTTTCATGAGGCTCTTGGTTCTCTCCCCACCTTGTTTCCATTCTTAACTGCTATTGGAACAATAGTATTAGATGATAGCTGAAAGATGCAACTCAAGGAGCATTCATGGCCATTTCTTTATTATCTATGTTGTAAACAGATACTAGGTCTCTTTGGTACTTCAAGTTCGTGTCAATATATGCAGATAAAGTGAGATTGCATGGATCGGTATTTCCCTGTTTGGAATCTTGGAGCTGGTTTTTTGAACAATTGAGGTCTGATCAATTTTAGCCTGTGCTGAGCATGAGGCCATATCACAGATGGCCTTCTTCTGAACTTTACAGGAATGATGGTCTGTTACATGCACAATAGAGTGCTTATGTTAAATTACCTTTTGTATTGTAAGCATATAGACTGTGATGTTTCATGGTGCAAGCAGCATACATATCATACAAAGAAATTAAGTACAAAGAAATTAAGTATCCTTCATTTTTTGTATGTACAGTAAGTATCCTTCAGTTGAAACGAGCAATATAGTAGGTTAGCAAATGTTAGGAGTATTTGGAAGAGGGCTGCCCCTGTTATTTATCTCTTTACTTGCAATCCTTTTTTAGCGAAATAAAACGAAACCAAAAGAAAAGTCTATAGGTAAATGAAAATGTTGAGTGCTTATTTTTATTCTTTTTCCTGGTGTTTTATTAATAATCTCTTCAGAAATATTATGAGAACTGCTAAAATTCATTTAAAAAATTAGTTAACGGTATCGGTGCTTTTGTTTCAGGATCAATCTAACCATTAAATGCAACATATTCATGATCATACATCATCATTATCGCCAGATTTTAATTACTATGTTGATATTATATATTTAAAAGTTGATATTCATAATTCATAATATAACTGTTAGGATTTGACGCCTCGAGATTCAGCCCACATTGAGCCCACAGCGAGGTTCGCGGCGAAAAACGGAGTCCAACGAGACTAAGATCACCTGAATCGGAGCTCGGATGGAGGAGATACGAGCTTTTGAAGTCGGCACGAGAATCGAGGTGGCGGAGGACCGCCGGCGACCGGCGGCGGGCGGCAGCGGCGCGGCTGCAGGCGGCGGCGCGCGGGACGCGCGTCCCAGGCCCGCGTGGGACGCGGGACCCAGGCCCGCGCGGGACGCGCGACCCAGGCCTGCGCGGGACGCGCGTCCCAGGCCCAGGCCCGCGCGGGACACGCGACCCAGGCCCAGGCCCGCGCGGGACGCGCGACCCAGCGGCCTGCTGGCCCTTGCCCCGGTCCACCGTGGACCGGGTGGTCCACGGCCCGGTCTGTGAACCGCGTGGGCGTTTCCCACGCGTTTCTCGCGGTCCACGGCACTATTCCGTGGACCGGAGCGCGATCGGAGGGCCCGGTCTTGATCGGACGGTCTGGAACATGATTTGGCTTGATTTAGGATTCCTAATCACTCTCTAACCTATGTTTAAGGCTTTAAAAAGCCTGAGAACGAACAGAAGAGGGCGCGTGGTTGTTTTCTCGCCGCCGTACGAACCGAGAGGAGAGAGAGAGAGGCGTGAGGCGCTGTGAGAGAAGGAGCAGGAGGCTCCTGGACAGCGGTCGTCAGGCTCTTCAGGGGTTTATAACAATATCTAGTTACGCAGAGATAGATCTCATGTTTTTATTAGTCTGGTGGTGGTGGTTTTTCTCAAGTCTTGCAAAATCTAGGGTAGTTTTTTAAGAGAAAAATTGAAATTCCAAAAAATCACGAACTCTCGGTATGTTTATGCATGAATCCCATCTTCGTACCATGTCATATGATGGTTTGAAATTGGGTTCCGAAAGTATTTATTACAAAGCTCTCCACCATTTTTATCCATTTCTGAAGTAAAAAAAGCATGACTCTTGGATGTCAAATATTCTGGCCACTTCGTGTGCTCCAGAAATCTTCAAGAGAATATGAGCCTTCTCTTCTACCCAAAGGCTCGGCAGCAAGATCTCAGCAAATGGCCGACACCCTTCCACTTGGCAAATACAGCTCAAACCCAGAACCACAAGATCACCTTTTCTGGTGACCATGTCAAGTGTCACAGTTCTATTCGGCATCCTGATCAAGCCTCATCTTCCAAAGTTCACTAGATGTCCCATTTAGATTCTCATGTCCCCACACCACTTCAGACAGTCTATTTTGTTCTCTTCAGTTGGTTTCTATTCCAACAAACACATTGAACATCCCCAAAGCATTTGGAAACCAAAAGAAAGAGGAAGGGGAAAGAGTAAAGGCAATGGCAACTCAAGCTCTTCTCTCTTCGGTGGAGGCTGGAAGACAACTCCTTGGAGGAAAGCCCCTTCACTCTACTCCCACCAGGTCTGTTGCCTCTCCAAGAAAGGCTTCATTTGTTGTTAAAGCCAGTTCAACACCACCTGTTAAGGTCAGTGGACTTCAATTCATCCATTGCACTAATTTTGCTCCTGTGCATTAGTGTGCCTCGTTTGATCATATATATATATATATATATATATATATATATATATATATATATATATATATATATATATATGTATATATATATATATGTATATATATATATGTATATATATATATATGTATATATATATATGTATATATATATATGTATATATATATATATATATATGTATATATATATATTTTTTCATGAAACACTTAAATCGAAAATGTAGATCATATCCTTCTTGCTTGATCTCGGAGTAAAAAATACATCCTCATACATGGTATTATCAATTTCCTCTGAATGGTATGTTCACCGGTTTCGACCTTGCTCCATTGATAGATGGAAAGTATTTGCCCTAGATTAGACTACATTAGAACTGAATTAAAAATATCATATATCTTTATTATTTATGTTGGGTGTATATCTGGTCAGGACACCACCTCTCAAGATCTTTTCAGTACCACGCGATGCAGCAGGAAAAAAGAAGAAACAAAACAAAAGAAAAACAATCAAAATACGTAGATCAGCCACAAAAGGGCTCGCCTCCACGGGGCATGCAAACTTCACTATGAAAAAAAAATTTTACAAGAGGAGATCTCACCCTCAACCCTTGTACACCCAATTCTCTCTCACCTGAAGTTCCCCTCACAAAAGCTCTCTCTCTCTTGGAGACCCCCCCTGAACCCCTGAAGTGCCTGGCGACCGCTGTCCAGGAGCCTCCTGCTCCTTCTCTCTCAGCACTCTCACCTCTATCTCTCTTCTCAGATTCGTACGGGCTTCGTACGGCGCAAATCCGAACCACTCGCTTCCTCTGTTCGTCACAGGACCCTTTTAAAGGGTTAAACAGGGTTTAAACCTAATTAGATTAGGTTTAAGAGTCCTAAACAAGCCAAATCAACCTCCTGAACCGTCGGATCGTCACCGGAAATCACCCGAGCCCTCCGATCGCGCTTCGGTCCTCGAAATAGTGCCGTGGACCGCGAGAAACGCATGGGAAACGCCCACACGGTCCACAGGCCTCGCCGTGGACCACCCGGTCCACGGTGGACCGGGGCAAAGGGGCCAGCAGGCCGCTGGGCCTGGGCCGGCCCGCGCGCGCGGGCCTGGGCAGCACCTGCGCGCGGGCCTGCGCGCGCTTGGGCCACGCGCCCGGCTGGGCCGCGGGCCTGGGTTGCGCGTCCCGTGCGCCGCCGCCTGCAGCCGCGTTGCTACCGCCCGCCACCGGTCGCCGACGGTCCTCCACTGCCTCGAATGTCGTGCCGACTTCAAAAGCTCGTATCTCCTCCATCCGAGCTCCGTTTCAGGTGATCTTGGTCTCGTTGGACTCCATTTTTCGTCGCGAACCTCGCTGTGGGCTCAATGTGGACTGAATCTCGAGGCGTCAAATCCTAACAATCTCCATCTCGATTCGATATTCGGCCTCCTCCAAACTCCGAGAGCTTCTGGATCTCCTCGCCCCCATGCCCTGGGGCAATCGCCTGCTGATCATGGATGGGCAAACATGGGAGTCGAGCCAGACTGCTCGATCCCATCTCCGTCGTATGCTGTGCTCCTCCTGACCTGAGACCTGCTCGGGGCATCGTCCTGCAGCAATAGGAATCTCACCTTGTGACGTCGCCTCTCGTCCTCCCGAGTCTCCTGTCTCGTGCCCGATCCGCCTCCTGGAGCTCCACCTCGCTCTGGGCTCCACCTGACTCCCGATGCTCCACCTCGCACTGGACTCCCTGCCAGATAATAATGTCCTCTGCTTTCCTTCTTCCCCTCCAGCATAATCTTATCGCCGTGTAGCACCCTCAGGATTCCTCCACCAGCTACCGTCCTGTAGCCTCTCGAATCCAGTTTGCTAAGTGAGATAAGATTCCGCCTGAAATCGGGTATGTATCGGACCTCCCCCAATCCCCTCACTGCACCGTCATGTGTCCTCCAGCTGACCGTCCTAATGCCTCTGATCGCACAGCTCGATCCATCCGGCAGATATACAGGCCCTCACTGTTCTCCAGGGAGTCAAACTGCTCCTCTCTGCAACACACATGATAGGGGCATGCAGAATCTAATATCCACTGTTGGGAAGAAGTAGATACCTCATCAGATATCTCCAGGACATCTCCATCTAAATCGCTGCCGGCCGTCGCTACAGCAGCCACCATCCGATTTTTAAGTTGAGGGCAATCTCTGGCTAGATGCCCAAACTCCTCACACTGGTAACACCTGATTTTGCTCAAGTCCCTCCTGGACTTAGACCGCCCTCGTTGCGATCTCCTGTCGCTCCGTCTACCACCTCCTGCTCCTCCAGAAGCCACCAAAGCTGAGCTACCACCACCTGAGCTCGAAGCTGGGTTCTCCCTCCTGAGAACTTCGTTCTGGAGTATCGCCGCGGTGACCTCGTCCATCTTGATAGTGCTCTTTCCCACTAGAAGAGCAGTCACCAAGGACTCGTACGAAGGGGGAAGCGACGCCAGCAAAACCAGCGCCCTGGTCTTTTCCTCAACGTTCTCGCCAACGCTGAGAAGGTTGGTGAAGATCTTCTGGAAGTGGCTGAGATGCTCCTGCAAGCTCTGTCCCTCAGTCATCCGTAATTGGTAAAACTGCCTCCAGAAGAAAAGAGTGTTGGTGAGAGACTTCGCCATGTACAACTCCTCGAGCTTCGACCACAGCACCGTCGGAGAAGTCTCGCTCAACACATGGATCACCACCTCATCCGCCAGGTACATGCGGATGGTACTCACCGCCTGCATCTGTAGCCGTTTCCAATCCTGCACCTCCGTGGTGGTCGGCTTCTCATCGCACAAGAGAGCATCGATCAACCCCTGTTGGATGAGCACGTCCTTCACCCTTGCCGCCACAAGGAGAAATTGCTCTTACCATTGAACTTGTTGATCTCCATCTTGATTGTTCCTGTCTTCTCCATCTTCAGTCTTGCTCACCACCACTGCAATCTGCGTCCTTATACCGCCTTGCTCTGATACCACTTATTGGGTGTATGTCTGGCCAGGACACCACCTTCCAAGATCTTTTCAGTACCACGCGATGCAGCAGGAAGAAAGAAGAAACAAAACAAAAGAAAAACAATCAAATACGTGGATCAGCCACAAAAGGGCTCGCCTCCACGGGGCATGCAAACTTCACTATAAAAAAAAAAATTTACAAGAGGAGACCTCACCCTCAACCCTTGTACACCCAATTCTCTCTCACCTGAAGTTTCCCTCACAAAAGCTCTCTCTCTCTTGGAGACCCCCCTGAACCCCTGAAGTGCCTGGCGACCGCTGTCCAGGAGCCTCCTGCTCCTCTCTCAGCACTCTCGCCTCTCTCTCTCTTCTCGGGTTCGTACGGGCTTCGTACGGTGCAAATCCGAACCACTCGCTTCCTTTGTTCGTCACAGGACCCTTTTAAAGGATTAAACAGGGTTTAAACATAATTAGATTAGGTTTAAGAGTCCTAAACAAGTCAAATCAACCTCCTGAACCATCGGATCGTCACCGAAAATCACCTGGGCCCTCCGATCGTGCTCCGGTCTATGGAATAGTACCGTGGACCGTGAGAAATGCGTGGGAAACATCCATGCGGTCCACAGGCCCCGTCGTGGACCGCCCGATCCATGGTGGACCGGGGCAAAGGGGCCAGCAGGCCGCTGGGCCTGGGCCGGCCCGCACGCGCGGGCCTGCGCGCGCCTGGGCCGTGCGCCTGTGTCGCGCATCCCGTGCGGGCCTGGGTCGTGCGTCCCGCACGCCGCCGCCTGCGGCCCGTCGCTGCCGCCCACCGCCGGCGGTCCTCCGCTGCCTCGAATGTCATGCCGACTTCAAAAGCTGGTATCTTCTCCATCCGAGCTCCGTTTCGGATGATCTTGGTCTCGTTGGACTCCGTTTTTCGCTGCGAACCTCGTTGTGGGCTCAATATAGGTTGAATCTTGAGGCGTTAAATCTTAACAATTTAATAATGTGGAACCTTAGTTTTGGATCATAGCCGTTAGCAGGACATTACTAATTACCATTATGAAGTCATTGTAATTGGTTAACCAGGGTAAAAAAGCATAGCATCTCTCTCATGTTATGATGCCCATGAATGGAAATCTAAAAGCAAGAGAGCTTCTACTGACTTGCAGGCTTCATTCAGTTTCATATCTCCTTTCAATTGTCATTTCTTATCCTTTACTGACATGAATTATTTGGTGCAGCAAGGAGCAGACAGACAGCTCTGGTTTGCATCCAAACAATCTCTCACTTACTTGGATGGAAGGTGATCTAAATTAATATCAATCAGCCCCTGCAAATTACCTTGTTGCAAGCACCAGTCCATAACATGGAAACTAATCTCGGATACTTCATGTCTCCCAACCACTTTTGCAGCCTTCCAGGAGACTATGGCTTCGACCCACTGGGCCTATCAGACCCGAAAGGCACTGGAGGATTCATCGAGCCGAAATGGCTAGCCTATGGCGAGGTCATCAATGGAAGGTGTTGGTGCAGAATTCTGCTGACGTCAGAGAAGCTAGAGTTGAGATGACCACGGCTGCCGTCGGAACCTGCAAGGAAAGTCTAAACCGAAACTGGGGGTGCTCCGGCAAGACCCTCCGACGCTCAAGTCAGTACTCTACTTCAACAGAAATGGAGTGCTCAAATAGAATTTTGGCAGAGTTTCAAGATAGAGTTTAGAGCTTAAAGAAGAACGTATCTGGAGGGTCCCTTTTATAGACGGAGAGCGTAACTGATTGACAGCGACGTCTGTAACCGCCTGATAGTGGGCCGTTCAGGGCCACGCAGAGTTTGTTACAGAGAGTAGTGGCATCAGAGGGCCGTTCAGGGCCACGTGGAGTTTGTTACGGAGAGTGGAGTGGTGTCCGTTGTCGCGACTTGCCAGAGAGTGATGGAGCCACACAGAATCCGTTACAGAGTGGAGTAGGATAGTGGCCATTGTCGTGACTTACCAGAGAGTTCGGATCTGTCAGTTGAAGCTCGACTGGGATGTCTGATGGAGCGGAATGGCTCTCTGTCTCATCGATCCAAAAGAAGCTTGGATGTTTTCGAGGTTGCTGACGGGTCTACTATTGTTGGGTGCCTAGAGCGCTGAAGCTGTAGGTGGGAGTCATCTGTTGTAGAAGCTCAGATGGGGACTTTCTGTTAGGAAAGTCCGATTTCATGAGAAATCCGGTAGAGGGTCAGTCGGCAGTGGACTTCAGATGGCATTGGGGAGGTTCGTCCGCTGGAGGGGTCTGGTGGATCCTGTGGAAGTCCGGTTGGCGTTGTTGAAGTCCGACTGCTGGAGCCTGTCTGTTGTAGAAGTTCGTCCAGAATTCATCCGCTATGAAAGTTCAGACGAAGTCCGGTTCTTGTAGAAGGCTGAAAAGAGACCGTTTATTGTAGAAGCTCGATCGAAGATCGATTATCGTGGAAGCTCGGAGTAGTGACCTGGTCGGTGGAGCCTGTCCCATTATAGAAGCTCGTCTGGGATCCATCCACTGTAGGAGCTCAGCTGGGATCCGACTATGAAGAAGCTCGACTGAAGTCTGCCTGTAATAGAAGTTCGGATGAAATTTGTTTACAGTAGAGGCTCGGATGGAATTTGCTTACAGTAGAGATCCGGAGTAGACCGCCTGCAGTAGAAGTTTGGAGTAGACTGCTTGCGGTAGAAGTTCAGAGTAGAGATCCGGCTGGTGGAGCCCTTCCGTTGTCGAAATTCGTCTGGGACCATCCACTGTAGGAGTTCGACTGAAATCCGATTCTCGTAAGAGCTCGGATGGAATCCGGAAGGTGGTTGACCGTCGTAAAAACTTGGATGGGGTCTGGTTACTGTAGAAATCTCATTGTAAGAGAAGCTCAGACATTGATGAAGTTCGGAAGAAGTTCGGAGTAGAGTCGTCCGTGGTTGGAAGAAATCTGGAAGGGATTCGGAGAATAGTCGATCACTGTAGAAAATTGGCTGATAGTGAAGCCCAGAGAGCATTTGGAGCAGTCCGGTAGATGAATGAAAAAGCTCATTATCGGAGAAGTCTGGATGGTATTATGAAAGCTCGAACGATCGAGGGAGTTCAGAAAGACGCCACACAAGGTCGGAAGCCGGAAAAGTCCTGGAAGGGTCGGCCTTTTACAAACTTCGACTGGGGGTATTTTATACCCAACACCAGTCCTCCTACTTTCGTGTTCGGGTTCCAAATGAAGAAAGTACAGAAAAATTTTTACAGCCGAAGTTGCCTCTCTTGATTTTCGCACTCGATGGTTTCCAGATATTTTGGCGTTTGGCGCGCTGGTACCGGAGCCTTTTCAAATTGAGGCAATCTGAAAAGATTTTTTTTAAATTTTTGCTGGAGCATTGCTCTAGGTACGGTGCAATAATGATTTTATCAGCTGTCAGTCATTTTCAGCCACCTGCCATGGTGAGTGGGACATGCGGCGAGTGTAGGTCGGCTAGAGGAGATCCGCAATCATTACTACGTCGGACCCTGTTTCCTATTTAAATCCGCTCCCCCCTTCCAGGGATTTCACTTTGCCTGAGAGTCCTATTGGTGCACTTCTTCTTCCCCGAGAGTTCCATCCCTTTCGGCCTTAGGCGTTCTTCGAGTCGATCCCCATCTCTGCATCTCTGCACTTCTCGGACCAACTTAGGTTAGTTCCAGAACTCCCCTCTTCACTTTTTCCCTTGCTGTTCTTCTTCCATTTTTTTTCTGTTATATTTTGCCTGTTCAGTTTTTCACGAGCGCCCCTTCTCTTATTTTTTTCAATTTTTTCGAGATTTTTAGGGTTTTTGCTCGATTCATAATGTCCTCCAGCACTTCCTCCTCTAGCAGTTCTAGGAGTTCGTCCGTCCCAGCTCCCCAAAACCTTAATTCTGTAGATGAACCTCGTCCGATCTTTGTACCAGACACCATCCCCAGCTCTCTGACTCCGGAGGAACTCTCACTGATTAGGATTCAGTACGGGGTTCCTTCGGAGTACGAGCTGGAGTTTTTCGGACCAACTGACCGGGCCAGCACTCCTCCCCCTGGCTGCTTCTATTTATACCACGAAGCTTTCCGCGTCGGGCTTCGACTTCCGCTACCACTTTTTGTCATCGTTCTCTTCCACTTTTTAAACATTTCTTTAGTTTCTGTAGCGCCGAACTCCTTTAGATTTTTGATAGGGTTTCTTTCCCTCCGTCGCCTAGCCGAAGTCCAGCCAATCCTTTCTTTGTTTAGAAATTTCTATACTTTTAAGCGTCATCCTTCGACAAAGGACTGGTGGTACTTCTCCCCCCAGTTCGGTAGAAAGGGGTTGTTGAAAGGCGCCCCCTCTTCTATCCACAACTGGAAGGAGAGGTACTTCTACGTCCGATGCCCAACCTTGGAGCTGGGATTACCCCCCTGGGGCTCTCTGAGGGATTCCGTCTGCCGGGCTTCTAATCTGGGAAGGGACGACTTTGAAGCCTCCAATAAGCTCGAGGCCTATCCAGCTCCCTTTCTTTCTGACCTTCTGAAGGAACAACTCTTATTCAACGTCGGCCTGAGTCCTCTTAACCCTGCTGGTACCATTATTATTATTTTTTTTGCTTCCCCTTTCTCTTATTCTATTTCTGAGCCATGTCGATCTTCTTTTATTACAGACATGGACACAGGCATGGCTCGGAGGTTAGCTCAGGGTCTCAAGACCCACAAGAAAAAAAGTGCTGTGACTTCGGGGTCGGCGAAGAGAGCCAGGACAGAAGAGACGAGCTCGACCGCGTCTGCTCAGGTGGCCGTTGCCGTCGACGCCCTCTCTAACGTCGAGCCCGAAGTCCCCCGAGCTTCTTCACGGAGCCCCCCGACCGAGGTTCTCGCTCCAGAGGCTCGTCCCGAGGGGGCACCGGAGGCCGAAAGGAGGAGGAGAAAGAAGACCCTGGCTCGCAAGAGCCGCAGCCGCAAGACTGCCATCGAGGGGGCCGGTGGTTCCGAGGAAGATCTGGGGGAAAATTTTTTCAACAATAGGGATTTAATAAAGACGCTGGTCGAAGGATGCATTCTGCCCGAGGTCATCCACAGGATCATCCTTGCTGATCCTGAGCTGCGGGTCTAGGACTCTCTGGGATCTTTTCTCGAGGTAGGTCAATTTACTTTTTTCTTCTTCTTGCTTCTTTACTTAGTTTACTCCTTAGCTTTTATATTGACTCCCCGGCCTCTCTTGCAGATTGGACACCAGCTCATCGCCAACATCGAGGCGATGAAGATTGTCAAGAGGGAGGCAGCTCGGGCGGAGGAAGGTTGCCTGGCTGAGGTCGCCCGCCTCAAGGAGAAGATCGTCGAGGTTACAAGTCTCCAGGAGGCACTGCAGAAGGAGGGACAAACCTCGTCCGATCTGAGGGCCGCCTTGGAGGAGAAAAGAAAGAAGGCAGAGGCCGAGGTCTCCGAACTAAAGGCGCAGGTCTCCGAACTGAAGGCGTAGTTTCGTCCCTGGTCTCAAAGGCAGGGGCCCGATCAATGGAGGAGTTCAAGGCCTCCTCCGAGATAGAGGATCTGCAGGTCCAGTTCGGCCAAGACGCCTTCATCAAGGGTTTCAAGCTCTGCCAAGAGAAGGTGGCCGGAAAGTTTTTCGAGCTGGACCTCGACTTCCTGGATGAGGCATCCGACGATGAAGCCGGACCTTCCGAAGCCGTTGCCGGTCCTCCTCCAGTCGGGACCTCTTCGACCGCTGCGGCTGCCGCGACCGACCTTCCAGGAGCGCCGAGCTCCTCCACTTCTGTCTCAGAGGTCCGAAACCTCTAATTTTATATTTTTTCTTTGTGGTGACTTTTTTTCGTTCTCTTGTACTTAAAAATTATTTAATCAATGAAATCATATTCTTCTTTATAGAGAGCTTTTTCTTCTTTTCTTTTATTTTCTTGCACTGATTTGTGTTGTGACACTCTTATTTCCCAACAACAGTGTCCTGCCGAAGCTCTTCCCCTGCCGCAGGGGATCCCTTTGAAGTCCATGATCTGAGATCTCAAAAGAAAAGTTCGTCACTTGATGAAGAAATCAAAGAAGCTGGATGATGAACTTCACCGACTGAGGAAGAGCCATTCGAAAGTCACTGTGGAGGCTATTCACTTTCAGAACCTCCACAGAAAGGGTCTCATGGACTATACCCGGAGGAAGGCTGACTTCGTGACGGAGCTTGAGGAACTTCGAAAATGTGCCAGCGACCGATCTTGGACTCAGGCTTCCAAGATCAGCTCCTTTGAAGTCGAGCTGGCGGCCACACGAAAAAAAATCGACCAGTTGGAAGGGAGCTTGTCGTGGCTCACAACCCAGGCCGACCGTGATCGAGACTGGTCGAAGAAGTTCTCCGACCTTCAGAAGCAGCTGCAGGATGTCGAGGCGAACTACAACGCCTACCGAGTCGGCTGGTGCGGACAGGTAGAGGACTACCGAAGGAAGCTCAAGACGGCGACCGACGAAGTAGCCTGCCTTCAGAGGCAGTTGTCTGAGAGAGTCCAGGCCGTCTCTACACAAGGCTCTGTCGAGCTCCACTCCTTAAGGGGGACCATGGCAGAACTGTCTGTGGCCCTTGGATGGCAGAAGGCCGAACTGCAGCGGCTGAAGATTCAGCTGGCCCACGAGCAGCAGGCGATCAAGGATGCCGAGGCGGAGTTCGAGGTCTTGAGGAAGAGGCTTCGGAAGTCGGAGGGCGAAAACCGACGGTTCCACCAGATGTATCGGGAGATGCTGCTAAGAAAGATGAAATTGGAAGAAGAAGTCAAAAACTTAAAGCAATCCCTAATAAAGACTGAAACCGAGAGCTCGAAGTCGGAAGAAGCCGAGCTTCCTTAGAGCTTCATTTATCTTTCATTCTTCTATGTATTCTTTTTCTTTTCTTGTCATTTTTTATTTTTGGCCTTCCAGGCTTTGTAATGTACGCTTCACTAATAAAATGAAAAGAAAATTTTTTATTACCTTATCCATTCTTGCATTAAGTCATCATTTATCAAACTTTTTCTGTCTTTTGTCTTGTTCGATGTCGACGTTGTTTGAAGGTTCTTGGTTGTCGCCATGTTGATTTGCATTTTTTGTTCATGACCGTAGATCTTTTCGAGGCCATTTGAGTTTGACGCTTCCTCCCGGTGCTCGAGCTTGGGGGCTCGAACTTCTCATTCTCCTGAGAAAGTCGATTTTTCCTTGGCCTGTGTTGAGCTCCCTCTTAGAGACTGAGGGTTTTTGATAAGAGTCTCCTTCCTCATTAAGACGAGGTCCCTCATGTCTTTGATGTAATTTATTTTTTTCATATCACTGGTGTAGTTCGTCGCTTTTCCTTTTTATCTCCTCCTTTTTTTTTGTGTTCGAGTGAGGGTTTTTCCTCTGCTCTTAACGGGGTCGTGGGAGTGTAGAGGAGCCATTGAGGAGGCTTTCCTCCTCATCCGATCTTGATCGATCGGGTCTTCGTTTGTGTCAGGATGTGGTTCTCCTCCTATTTTCGATGCAGTCAATTTCAGCTCATGTTAGGACGAGGTCCTCCTTCTATTCCGAACAAGGCTATGGGGGCACGTAAGGGCAGTTACAAGGACCTCTCCCCTCATCCGGTCTCTAGATAACCGGACCTTCGACTTTGCTCATGTTAGGACGAGGTTCTCCTCCTGTTCCTAACATGGCTGTAGGGGTACATAAGGACCGTTGTAAGGGCCTCTCTCTCCATCTGGTCTTTAAATAACCGGACCTTCGACTTTGCTCATGTTAGGATGAGGTTCTCCTCCTGTTCCTAACATGGCTGTGGGGGCACATAAGGGCCGTTGTAAGGGCCTCTTCTCCCATTCGGTCTTTAAATAATCGGGCCTTCGACTTTGTTCATGTTAGGACGAGATTCTCCTCCTGTTCCTAACATGACTGTGGGGAACATAAAAGCTGTTGTAAGGGTCTCTCCCTCCATCCGATCTTTAAATAATCTGGCCTTCGACTTTGCTCATGTTAGGATGAGGTTCTCCTCCTGTTCCTAACATGGCTGTGGGGGCACATAAGGACCGTTGTAAGGGCCTCTCCCTCCATCCGATCTTTAAATAATCAGGCCTTCAACTTTGCTCATGTTAGGACGAGGTTCTCCTCCTGTTCTTAACATAGCTGTGGGGGCACATAAGGGTCATTGTAAGGGTCTCTCCCCCCATCCGATCTTTAAATAACCAGACCTTCGACTTTGTTCGTGTTAGGATGATGTCCTCTTCCTGTTCCTAATATGCTTAGTTTTGATTGTCAGAAGGAACTACTCCCTGTCGTTATGAGCTCATGCCAAAAGAAAAGATATGCAAATATGAAAGAAAGTTTTATTTAAGGCAAAGTTATTGGTAATACATTCGTAGATTTTTTGAGTTCCATAACCGCGGAAGGTCTGCTCCCCGTCGGGGTCCTCCAGAGATGGAGTTGATAATTCCAATTGGAGGCCGATCTTCAGGCTGCTCCTCCCTCCTCGGCAGCTCCGGTTGTGGCAGGGCCCTCGGCCGATCTTTCCTATCTTCAGATTAGCGTCGAATGAATCTGTCGAGCCAGCTTCGTCTGATGAGCTCCTCAATTTTATCTCGGAGCTGGATGCACTCCTCCATGTCGTGGTCGTGGTCACGATGATAGAGGCAGAACTTGTTAGGGTTGCGCTTCCTGGGGTGTGTGCACATCCTTTCCGACCTCGACAGCTACTCCCTGACCTCCATCAGCACTTGAATTTTCGATACGTTGAGAGGGGCATAGCTGTGGAATCTTCCTAGGGGAGAGCCCCACCAAATTCTGAGGTCCGAGCTTCTCTGCCTACGAGTCCGGGGAGGAATCTGGACACGCTTGTGTTCGGAGGGAGTTCGAGAATGTGGCTGAGCTTCCCTCGGCCCTTTTTCAACTATGGGCTTGCTGGAGTCTCCCGCCTGTCGCTCCTTCGTGGCCTCCTCATCCTTCATCTTTAAGGCTTCTTCTGCTCGGACATATCCTTCAGCCCGAGCCAGCAAATCAGCAAAGTCCCTGGGATACTTCTTTTTCAGGAAAAACAGAAGATTGTTCTTTTGAAGACCGTCCTTCAGGGCGGCCATCGTGATCGATTGGTCCAAGTTCCGGATCTCCAATGCGGTGACGTTAAAACGGTTGACGTAAGCTCGGATGGATTCTCCCTCCTTTTGCTTGATATTGATGAGAGACTCCGAACCTCTCTAGGGACGCAGGCTGCTGATGAAATAAGCGACGAACTGGTGGCTCATCTAATCAAAGGAGAAGATAGTACCCGACTTCAGTGTCGAGTACCAATTTCTTGCTGCTCTCTTCAAAATAGACGGAAAAGCTTGGCACGAGATGGCATCTGACGCGTCATGGAGCAGCATCATTGTCCGAAAGGCCTCCAGGTGGTCAACCGGATCCGAGGTCCCGTCATAGCTCTTGAATTGGGAGAGCTTGAAGTTCGACGGGATTGGCTCCTGCATGATCATTTGAGAGAAAGGAGGGTCAGTGCAGATGTCCTCACTGTAAGCAGTGGGAGCATGGCGGAGCTTTTCGATCCGTCGGTTCATCTCCCGGAATCTTTGATCCAGGAGGTCCTCTCGACTGTGAATCTTGAGGGTCTTCTGGTGGAACGGAGGTAGGGACTCTCTGGGGGTGGAATCGTGATCAGATGGTGGGCTCTCCGCCTTCTGCTTCCCTTTTTCGGGGAAGACAGGATGACTTGCCCAAGTGGCCCGCCCAGTCGTCGGATTCTGGAACTTCGACGATGCTCTTTCCAGCCGCACTGATGCCTGCGGCTGCTGCTGCATGGCCTGCACCGCTTCGCTGAGGCCCCTGACTTGCTGAACCAGCAAGTCGAACTGCTCCATACCAACTGCCGTTGCCGGAGGAGGAGGAGCATGAAAAACTGGAGACGAGGTCGGAGCTTGCGAAGCCCACTGAGATCTGGCCGCGGAGGCTGTGGATCGCTTGGTGGATGCCTTTCGGGGAGGTATCAGGTGGAGATCTGGCAGGAGAAGGAGAAGAAGATATCGGAGAAGATGACCGGAGACAGTCCCGTTGAGCACTCCTTTAAGAATAAGGGTACTGCGAAGACACACGCCCTTCCTCTAGCGTCAATTCTGTTGGTGCAGAATTCCGCCGACGTCGGAGAAGCTGGAGTTGAGATGACCGCAGCCACCGTCGGGACCTGCAAGGGAAGTCTAAACCGAAGCTGGGGGTGCTCTGGCAAGACCCTCCGACGCTCAAGTCAGTACTCTGCTTCAACAGAAATGGAGTACTCAAATAAAATTTTGGTAGAGTTTCGAGATAGAGTTTAGAGCTTAGAGAAGAACGTATCTGGAGGGTCTCTTTTATAGACGGAGAGCGTAACTGATTGACAGCGACGTCTATAACCCCCTGGTAGTGGGTCGTTCAGGGCCACGCGAAGTTTGTTACAGAGAGTAGTGGCGTCAGGGGGCCGTTCAGGGCCACGTGGAGTTTGTTACGGAGAGTGGAGTGGTGTCCGTTGTCGCGACTTGCCAAAGAGTGGTGGAGCCACATAGAATCCGTTATAGAGAGTGGAGTAGGATAGTGGCCATTGTCGCGACTTGCCAAAGAGTTCGAATTTGTCGGCTGAAGCTTGGCTGGGATGTCTGACGGAGCGGAATGGCTCTCTGTCTCGTCGATCCAGGAGAAGCTCGAATATTTTCGAGGTTGCTGACGGGTCTACTGTTGTTGGGTTCCTAGAGCGCTGATGCTGCAGGTGGGAGTCATCTATTGTAGAAGCTCGGATGGAGACTTTCTGTTGGGAAAGTCCGGTTTCATGAGGAATCCGGCAGAGGGTCGGTCGGCAGTGGACTTCGGATGGCGTTGGGGAGGTTTGTCCACTGGAGGGGTCTGGAGGATCTTGTGAAAGTCCGGTTGGTATTGTTGAAGTCCAGCTGCTGGAGTCCGTCTGTTGTAGAAGTTCGTCCGAAATCCATCCGCTATGGAAGTTCAGACGGAGTCCGATTCTTGTAAAAGGCTGAAAGGAGGCCGCTTATTGTAGAAACTCGGTCGAAAATCGGTTGTCGTGGAAGCTCGGAGTAGTGACCTGGCCGGTGGAGCCTGTCCCGTTGTAGAAGCTCGTCTGGGATCCGTCCACTGTAGGAGCTCGCTCGGCTGGGATCCAGCTATGAAGAAGCTCGGCTGAAGTCTGCCTGTAATAGAAGTTCGGAAGGAATTTATTTACAGTAGAGGCTTGGATGGAATTCGCTTACAGTAGAGATCTGACATAGACCGCCTATAGTAGAAGTTCGGAGTAGAGATCCGGCTGGTGGAGCCCTTCCGTTGTCGAAATTTGTCTGGGATCCATCCACTGTAGGAGTTCGATTGAAATCTGGTTCTCGTAAGAGCTCGGATGAAATCCGAAAGGTGATCGACCGTCGTAGAAACTTGGATGGAGTCTGGTTATTGTAGAAATCTCATTGTCGGAGAAGCTCGGATATTGACGAAGTCCGAAAAAAGTTCAGAGTAGAGTCGTCCGTGGTCGGAAGAAATCTGGAAGGAATTCGGAGAATAGTCGATCACTGTAGAAAATCGGCTGATAGTGAAGCCCAGAGAGCATTTGGAGCAGTCCGATAGATGAATGGAGAAGCTCATTGTTGGAGAAGTCCGGATGGTATTATGGAAGCTCGGACGATTGAGGGAGTTCAGAAAGACGCCACACAAGGTCGGAAGCCAGAAAAGCCCTGGAAGGATCGGCCTTTTACAAACTTTGGCTGGGGGTATTTTATACCCAACAGAAGGTATACCATGGTTGGTGCAGTAGGAGCAATTGCACCTAAGATCCTTGGAACCTACAACTACTGGGCCGATCCTTGCACTCTCTTTGTGCTAGAGATGGCACTCATGGCGAGCACCGGAGATTCCAGGACTGGGCTAAGCCAGGGTCCATGGGCAAGCAGTACTTCCTAGGCTTTGAGAAGTATCTGGGGGGCTCAGGGGACCCTGCTTACCCCGGGGGACCTTTGTTCAACCCTCTAGGATTGGGGAAGGATGAGAAGTCCATGAAGGATTTGAAGCTCAAGGAGGTGAAGAATGGAAGGTTGGCCATGTTGGCTATGTTGGGCTTCTTTATTCAGGGCTTGTGACTGGTGTTGGACCCTCTTGGATCACTTGGCTGACCCGGTCAACAACAACATCTTGACCAGCCCCAAGTTCCATTAAGGGGCTGGCTTCTTATGGGTCTGGTGGTTCCTTAAACCCATCATGTAACATTCTCTGGAATACTTGCCATGCTGCCTTCACAATCCTTTTTTGAGTTGTACAGATGATACTTGATATGCTAGCTGCATAACCATCAATGGATCATGAAAGGCACCAAGGAGGCAAACATATACATAAATAAACATCAGAATTAGTGCACGCATATAGGCTGGCAATGGTTAAGCATTTAATCTGTTTAACTTAATTCAAAGCCCTATCGATCAGTTTAGATTATCTATTTAATAAAATGGTTATGCTTAGATCTAAATTTTTGATTTGTTTAAAATATTTCTCAATTTTCTAGGGAGGAAAAGAATTTTTCGATAACATTAGGTGGATTTAGAGAGTAAACTTTGCTGACTCATAGACCTTGTTAACAAGTTTGATTCTATTAGCTCGGTGAATGGAGAAGATTAGGGGTGCGCACGGGTTGGAATGGATTGGTTTGGTTTGGTTTGGAGCTAAACTTAAAATCTAATCGCTTTAAACTAATTTTTTTAAAAGCAAAACTGAAACCAAATCGGCCATCTATAAAAACCGCTTAAAACCAATCCAAAAAATTCTGCCCAGTTCGGTTCGATTTAGCAGATTGATATTCCATTTTATATATTAAAAAAATATAAGAAAAACATAAAAAGTGGGGGGTAAGTTGGATTGGAACAAATTGATTTGAATCAATTTTAAAACTCAAACTAAAAGTAAACCGTATTTTTTCTGTAATCAGAAAAAAGATTTAATATAAATCGAACTGGAAAGATCTGCTCGGAATTGAATTTACCGTCCGACCGATTTTTCACACATGTTTTAGAGCCAAGCAGTTACCTTCCATAGTTTTATGTCCTCGCCGGGCTCGCATTTTCTCGGCATGCTTGATCACGAAGCGATCAGCGGGCCACAGCAAAAGCCTGGAAGACTTGTTTCTTAAAAGGAGGAAAAAGCCTGGAAGACATTAAAGTTGAGCTCATTCGATACCTAAATTTTTATCCGGTCAAAAATAATAAAGTAATAAACAATATATTTTAACCGTTCAAATTAAAATCAACGGTGTTCTTGATTACTTGTCCTTGTTATTTTATTTAAATATAAAATTTAGTTTAAAAAAGAGTTTTTTTTTTTTCTTTTAGCGGAATACTTGGATATGCTACAGTATTGCTTCTCGAGAAATTATTGCATGCACCACCAGGTGCGGGTGAAACAGGGCAAATTCTAAAGTATATGCACAGTGCGCAACCGGGAATCGGTGAAATACGAGAGGTCGCATGGCGTGTTATTCACCGTGGGATTTGTGTGATCCAATTGCACCTGGTGCATGCAATACGGAGGCACTACTTCTGGGTTACGAAAGCTTGCAATGCCTGATTCTTCTCCTTCTTTATCAGTTCTGGGTATTCTTGCAACTTTTGTGTGTGAAAGAATGATTTTCTTTTGTGAGGGGGTCATTGGATAATACTGCACATAGATTGCAAAGCATTTTGATCTTTTTGCATGGAGAAGGATAAATCCTTCTTCTACATAAAAGACGCGACTCATATCCAATAGTAGGGGAAGAGGCACCAGCACTTGAAAACAATGATTGGGTTATATATATATATATATATATATATATATATATACACATATATATGATATGGTAACCTACAGGCTGATATGGTAACCTGCAGGCTGGTCGTAACATCAGAAAATATTTGAATTTTTTCATAAAAAAAAAATTTACAAGAAAATTGATTGACAATGATTTGTCATAGAACCTCTTGGCTTCTCCCTCTTATCCTGTTCTCGATTTTTCTTTTTTTTTTCTTTATTACTTCTTTTTCTTTTTTAGACTATAGCAGTTCCTGCTTTTCCTAGCAGAACGGTTTCCAACAAATTTAAGTTTTGTCTTTGCTATATTTTCTTAATTTATGGTATAACCTTCATCAAGAAATAATTTACGATATAAATGTGATAAGCAATAAATCTACACCCTAGAATTAAGAAAGAGTTATTTACTCTTTTCATCTATTTATCAGGTAGAGTGGTGCATGAGTGAAAGAGCTCTTGAACATTGGTGATGGAGATAGCATGTCCATGAATCTTTTATTATTTTTATTGTTACTATTTTTTAAAGCATAATAAATTTATGAAAAGATTATAGCGATTGTTGGTGCAGAGTTCTGTCGAAGTTGGAGAAGCTGGAGCTGGAATGACCGCGGCCACCGCCGGGACCTGCAAAGAAAGTCTAAACTGGAGTTGGGAGTGCTCCGGCAAGATCCTCCGACGCTCAAGTCAGTACTCTGCTTCAACAGAAATGGAGTGCTCGAGCGAAAATTTTGGCAGAATTTCGAGATAGAGTTACCAGCTTTTTCTAAGAACGTATCTGGGGGTCCTTATTTATAGATGGAGGGCGTAACTAACTGACAGCGACATCTGTAACCGTCTGGTAGTGGACCGCTCAGAGCCGCGTGGAGTTTGTTACAGAGAGTAGTGGCATCAGAGGTTGTTCAGGGCCACGTGGAGCTTGTTGCGGAGAGTGGAGTGGTGTCTGTTGTCGGGACTTGCCAGAGAGTGGTGGAGCTGCATGGAATCCGTTGCAGGGAGTGGAGCAGAATGGCGGCTCTTGTCGTGGCTTGTCAGAGGGTGGTGGAACCGTATGGGATCCGTCGCAGCGAGTGGAGTAAGGTAGTGGCCCTTGTTGTGGCTTGCCAGAGAGCTCGGATCTGTCGGTTGAAGCTCGGCTGGGATGCCTGATGGAACAGAATGGCTCTTTATATCATCGTTCTAGGAGAGGCTCAGATGTTCTGAGGTCGCTGACGAACCTACTGTTGTTGGACGCTTCGGATGCTGACGTTTCAGGCGAGAGTCACCTGCTGTAGGAGCTCGGACGGAGATTTTTGTTGACGAAGTCCGGAGAAGTCCGTCTGGGATTTATCTGATGCGGAAGCTCATCCGAAGATCATTCGTCGGGAAAGTCCGATTTTATGGGGAGCCTGATAGGAGGTTGGCCGGCGACGGACTTCGGATAGCGCTAGGGAGGCTCGACAGACATCGGAGGTAATCGACTATTGCAGGGATCCAGTTGCTGGAGCTCGTCCGTCATAGAAGCTCGTCCGGAATCCATCCGCTGGAGAAGTTCGGGCGGGCTTCGGTTCTCGCGAGAGGTCGAAAGAGGGCCGTTTATTGTAGGAGCTCGGGCGAGGATCAGTTGTCGTGGAAGCTCGGAGTAGTGTCCCGCTGTAGAAGTTCGTCCAGAGCCCACTCGCTACGGGGTAGCTCGGTTGAAGTCTATCTGTAATAGAAGTTTGGAAGAAATTTGTTTATAGTAGAGGCTTGAACGAAATTTGCTTACAGTAGACATCTGGGATAGACAGTCCGCTGTAGGAGTTCGGAGTAGACCATTCGTAATAGAAGTTCGGCTCTCGCAGGAGCTCGATCGGGATCCGGAAGGCGGTCGACCGCCATAGAAACTTGGAAGGAGTCTGGTTACTATAGAAATCTCGTTGTCGGGGAAGCTCGGATGTTGACGAAGCCCGGAAGAAGTTCGGAGGTAGTCGGTTGCTGTAGAAGGTCGGCTAATAGTGGGGGCCTGAGGGCCTTTGGGGTGGCCCGGTGGATGAATGCAGAAGTTCCTTGTCGAAGAAGTCTGGACGGTCGAGGGAGTTCGGAGAGGTGCCACATACAAGGTCGGGAGCCGGAAGAGCCCCGAAGGATCGGTCTTTTACAAACTTCAGTCGGGGGGGTATTTTATACCCAACAGGGATACTCCCTCAAATTTCACCCGATTTTACTTATATCCCCTCATGTTTAAAACGTCTCAATCAAACCCCTGTAGTTAATGGAATGATTCAATGTGGCTCTTCCATCTATCGCCGTTAATGGAATGATGTTACATAACCCTATTATGATATTATATTTTTATGTAATGACAATAATACCTTTACGTTCAACTTAGTGGAGTGTTAGCCCCATAGCGCCAAAAACATGGAAGCACATGCTCACGTGACCCATGATTTTGGATGCCCTAAATCCAAACAGGAGAAGACTCAAAATCCTAAAATCAAACTTTGTGAAGAGAAGAAATTATCAACCAAGCAATGGCTAGAGATGAAGATATCTTCAATCAAGGCGTAGGTGGAGGAGAGGACATCCGATAAAGAAAGGGAGGGTTGTAGAGGGAGAAGGAGGTCATGGAAGGTTCCTAGTCAAGTTCTTTCAGTTGCTCGTCAGTCCAAAATATCAAGTTTTACAGTTGTGGGATCAGATTGCTTGTAAGGACCTCATGGACCAGCTCAAATCCTGGCCAATGTTTCTTTGGATGAAGGATATATGAGGTACGTTGTCATTTTTCTCATTTTTCATATTTTATCCGATTTTTGGTTTTAATCTCCCATCCCAAATTATATTTCCATGAAAATGGGGGTTGTGGTTTCTTCTGTTGGTATGATCCTCTTTCGAATGCAAGGGACAAGGACATTATTAATAAATTTTTGCAATGGAACAAGAAGCTTGAGGGCCAAATTTTAGGATACAAAAGAAGGGCTAAGTTGGTAGTTTGGTGTATGGTAGCATGCTTATTTGCTATGGATTTTTATGTAATGGGGTATCAGTTTTAAATGTACTAAGTATGCTTTTTTTTCTAAATGGGTCTGCTTTGTTTTGGGGATGTTATATAAGCGGACATGCCTTATTTTGGGGATATTCAAAGATTAAGTTATAATGTGTAATGGTTTATGTAATAAGAAAATAGTTATCTAATGAAGCTAGAATATTTTTTTTTTGAAATTGTGTAATGGTTTATGTAATGAGAAACAGATGCAAGTTTAGTATGTGATTACATAGGAAATGTGCAAAGGGAATGTTTGTTATTTGAGAAACAGATACAAGTTTGTAATCAGAAACAGATGCAAGTTTGTGTAATGTTGCTATGGTAATGTGATTACAGAGAGAATGTGATTATCTGATAAAATTATAGAAAATCTTATATTGCAGTGTGTGGTATGTACGGTAATGTTGTTGTAAAATTACAGAAAATCCTACATTGCAATACTTGGTATACAATTTAGATTACATGAAATATAAGCTAATTCTCCCAAAGTATCCCCATTCTTTTTTGTTGATTATTGTCTATTGATTATATGACAATATAATCCTTGCTTATTCTCTCAAATTATTAGTAATCCTTGCTTATTGATTACATGTAATACAGTACTACCAATGAAAGTGATGAAACAAATAGTGTAATCTAATTACCTATTGCAAAATTATATATAATCCTGTCAGGATTATATATAATCTGATTAATATGGTTTTGATGCACTACATGAAGTTGAAATACTATCTTAAGACCTGTTTTAATATGTCATAGATATACCCTCATTTTTTTTGATTTTTTCAAACATTTCCCCTATAATATTATAACGTTATTATAAGCTTCCCTCAAGTTTCAAAACATTATACTTATACCTCCTGTACTTTTAAACAGTGGCAAATACACTCTCTGCTTGTAAAATTTGGTGAACAAGGGTACATTATCTACTTTATTTGGAGATACCTGTAAGACACATATTAACATACAATGCTAAATAATGATACATTATTATGAATTATCACAATATATCACAATGTTTCACAAAGTTTCACAATGTTTTACAATGTAACATGATGAATAACAATGTATTACAATGTAATTTTGTCAAAATGATACCCCAACAAACAAAAGTCTGATATATCAAAATAAACCCAAAATGATACCCAAAGTCTCAAAGTGATACATTCAAATACATCCAAAGGGCACCCCAAATAAGCTGCAACTCATGACTCGAAAGATACTGCTGTTGGCTGAGATGAGATCGGTGCAGCATATGAGGATGATGTCTATGAGAGAACTGGCTGAGAGGTGGCTGCTGCTGATTGAGTTGATGCTATTGTAGGATGAGAGGAGGGAGTAGGAGGCTGAGAGAAGGCTAGTGTAGGTTGAGATAAGGTTGCTGCTAGCTGAGAGGAGGGAGCATGGGAGGGAACTGGCTGGGAGGAGGTCTGCTCTGTGCTTGCTGATTTCTTTTTTCTCCTACTCCTTTGAGCCTAAAAAATAATTATGAAATATAAACAAAGTAAATATCATCAAAACACTATTGAATGTAAATGAATTCATAATACCTATGATCCATTTCTTTTTCTACTAACTTGACTCTCAGTTTAACTGGATGCAATGTCATCTTGTTTCTTCTTTCCTTTTTCTTTCCTATGGCCTTTGCAAGTCCTAGAGTTATAGCTCTATTGTTGGCAATTCCTATATCTTAATGATGTACCCCTCCTTCTGATTTTAGTAGAATCTTTGACTCATCCTCTTCTCTTCTTCTTGCCTTTTTGGGCCAACCTGGAGGAGCCCTTAAGGGAGGGGGGATACTTCAGGATAGTCTGTCCTTAGCTAAGATTTCATGCATGGAACTGGCTCAATAAGATGCTCATAGGCAATAGAAAATATTTGTTTATTGTACCATGCACTGACAAAGTGTTTTGCCTTCTTTCTAGCATACATAACAACATCTGCAGTATGACAACATGAGATGCCAGTTAAATCCCATACCGCACATCCACAAACACTCTCACCCAAGTCAACTACAAATCTGTCCATGTGATGCTCAATTTTAAATCTTTGTCCTCCTCCCCATATACAGTGGCAGTCCATAGCCTCCAACTTGACCTTCGCTAACTTCTTTTGAATTTTCGAATAAAGATTGTTTATAATTTTGTCCAAACTCTCTCTTTTAGAATGGCACTACTGCATCAATAGCCTTCGAATAGTCTCCAACAAGGTAATGATAGGCTTGTCTCGAGCATCCATAATGTACTTGTTGAAGAACTCGCATACATTGTTCAACAATATGCCCGATTTAAGGGATTGCATATAAGTCTACAGTGCGACCACAACAAAAGAGTCATTTATTAGGGACCATATCAGTCTATAAATGATCTCTTATGCACATTCACAATAAAAAGTATGCCAGAATACAAGCATATGGAGGGACCACAATGTATTATGAATGAATTGTGGAACAATCGGAATAAAAATCATGTATAAGAAGGATCATTACATGATACATATCCTTAACTATTGCATGCAAATAACGAAGTTTAAAATAGTGAGCAATCATAAAAAATCATGGCCTTACACCATTATCCAACGAAAGAGGAAAACAACGACATGATTATAGGTCGGCCACTAAAGAGACAAACAAGGAAAAAAATTCATTCAAAGATAGTGTTGCTCCTTGAAATTGATTTTGATGATTACAAAATATTTGAGGAGATTACTAATGATTTTGATTTGAAAAAGATTTATTGTATTTCAGGGGCAAAATCATAATTTTAGCAGACCTGATTCGAAAGTCTCAAGAGCAAGAACAAAAGATGTGTAATCTATTGGAGGCAATTTCAATATTTTTGAAAGTGTATTTTGTAAGAAAATCAGGTTTATATTTTTGAGTCGACCCCATGAGTCGACTCATGGCTAAAAAGATTGAACGGCACGTAAAATTTTTGGCTGGCACACTCTGTGAGTCGACCCCAAGAGTCGACCCTATGAGTCGACCTCTACTGCTCTACAGGTCAAAATTACAGAACAGTCATTTTTTACTTTTTTCTACAGAGGTCGACCCCATGAGTCGACCCATGAGTATGAATCGACCCTATGAGTCGACCCCTGTGACGAAAAATTTCTGCAACGGCTAGTTTTTAACCCGTTTCGATTGCATTTAATGCTTATTTAATGTGCTCTAATGGCTCTATTTCAGTTTAGATTACTCTCCATCATTATTTGAAGTTATAAAAGGTACTTAAAGGAGGGAATCAAAGACAAGAAAGAGATTTGAAAAAGGTTCTTCAAGCATTCATTTCAACCCTAAGCAAGAGCCCACTTAAAAAGGTCAAGAAGCTTTTATTTCAAGTTCACCAACTCCTTAAGAGCTCATTCAAGTCTCCAACCATATTGAGAAAATCAGAAAGAGCTTCCTTCTAGTTGTGTAAAGTGTATTTAAAGCATTATTTACTCATTAAAGGAGCTACATCTGTACTTTTATGTGATTAACTCCTATACTCTATTTTTGAGTTATTTATTTTGTTTTAGAAAGAATCCAAAACGTGAAAAGATTGATCCGAACCTTGAATCAGATTGTATTGGGTTGCCTTGTACCCGAGAAACAAGTGTTTTAGCTTAAGATAGCTAGAGTCGAAGGTTCCGACATTATATTCGAGTTGAATACAGTCTAGTGGATTTAAATTCCCAAGTAGGAGCTTGGAGAGTGGATGTAGGTGCAAGATTGGCACCGAACCACTATAAATCTTCTTATTTGTGTTGTGCTTACTTGCTCTCCTTTTAAATTTCTTTATCCTCTTGATTCTTGCATCCAACTTCTACATCTTGCATAAATTACACTCTCTATACTTATCTTGCTCATTGTTAAATAATCTTCATAGTTGTAAATTAAGTTTAATTTTTTTTTAAAAAAAACCCAATTCACCCCCTCTTTTGGATTGCATAGCTGGCCAACAAGTGGTATCAGAGCTCGGTGCTCTAGCCCTACTTTGATTTAACCATCAAAGAGCTAAAGATCTATGGCAACTCAAGTTGGCACTTCTCTAGTCGAGGGCAGTCTACAAACTGACCTCCACTTTTCAATGGATCAAACTATACCTATTGGAAAGCTCGGATAAAAATTTTTATTCAAGCACTTGACTATGATATGTGGAGTATCATAGTAAACGGACCACACACACTCACTAAATTAATTGATGGTGTGGAATCAACCAAATCCGAAAAAGAATGGGATGAGATTGATAAGAAAATGACTCAACTAAATGCTAAAGCCATGAATATTTTGTATTGTACTCTAGATGCTAATGAATTCAATCATATTTCAACATGCATGTTTGCTAAGAAAATATGGAATAGATTAGAAGTAACTCATGAAGGAACTAATCAAGTGAAGGAATCCAAAATTAACATACTCGTGCATAAATATGAATTTTTTAAAATGGAGCATGATGAATCTATAACTGAAATGTTTACTCATTTTACTGATATTATAAATGGTCTAAAAAATCTTGGTAAGTCTTATTCTAACAGTGATCTCGTGAGAAAGATTCTTAGGTCCTTACCAAGAACTTGGAAAGCCAAAGTGACCGCTATCCAAGAAGCCAAAGATCTGAACATCCTATCCTTAGAAGAGCTTCTAGGATCACTGATGACACATGAGCTGAGCATGAAACAATATCAAGAAGAAGAAGTCAAAAAGAAGAGGACAATCATCCTCAAATTCATGGCTCAACTTGATGAAGAAATTGATGATACGGAAAATAAAAAGCAGGATGAAGAAATGGCTCTCATTACTAGAAGGTTTAAGAAATTTTTGAAGAAAAAGAAACAAGGGATGAGGAAGAGGCCACCCACAAAAGAGGAACACAGCAAAGAGAAAGATAAGGAGCAACCCCTTATTTGCTATGAATGCAAGAAATCGGGACACTTTAAATCTGAATGCCCACAATTGAAGAAGGGTTCCAAGAAGTACAAGAAGAAGGCCATGATGGCTACATGGAGTGAAAGTGATGAGTCAAGCTCCGAAGAAGAAGACTCAAATGAACAAGCCAACTTATGCCTTATGGTACATAAAAATGAGATAAATTCTGAAACTCCTATTGACTTTACCTTTGAAGAATTTCATAAAGCTTTTTATGATTTAATTGATGAACTAAAGAAGCTAGAGGTAAAGAACAAAAAGTTAAAATTAAAGAATCAATACTTACTAAAATAAAATGAGAGTATTTCTAATGAAAAATCAATCCTGTCTCAAAAAAATTTAAACTTAAAAGATGAGATTGCCAAGCTAAAACCAATGGTTGAAAAATTTACTTTAAGTTCAAATAAACTTAATATGATACTTGAAAATCAAAAAGTCGTTTATGATAAAGCTGGTCTTGGCTACAACCCTTTAAAGAAACAAAAGTTTCTAAAAAATATCTATGTAAACTCTTCAAGCAATAAGTTTTCAAACATTACTTGCTTCAAATGTGATAGAGTAGGACACAAGTCATACACTTATTTTTCTAACAAATCTATAAATTCTAATGTAAAGAAAATATGAGTTCCAAAAGGAACCATTGTGACTAACCAAAAAGGACCCAAGAAAGCTTGGGTACCTAAAGTAAAAACTTGACTTTTGCCTGCAGGTGTGTCTAACATCCCAAGGAGCAAACCGAAAATGGTATCTTGATAGCAGATGCTCAAGACACATACTGGTGATGAATCTCAATTCATCACACTTGATACTAAGAATGGAGGGATGGTCACCTTTGGAGACAATGGCAAAGGAAAGATCATCGGTATAGATAAAATTGGTATCAATCCCTCTAAATATATTGAAAATATTTTATTAGTAGATGGTTTAAAACATAATTTATTAAGCATCAGTCAATTTTGTCATAAAGGATACAAAGTTATTTTTGAATCTTCTATTTGCATAGTAACTAGTCCTATTAATGAAGGCATTAAATTTGTTGGATATAGACATGGTAATGTTTATATAGTAGATTTAAATGATCTATCCAAAATAAACATGCAATGCCTAGTAGCCTTGAATGCTAAGATTAATGAGACTAGTTGGCTTTGGCATCGTAGGCTTGCACATATTAGCATACATTCACTTTCAAAACTCATTAAGAAGGAATTGGTTATCGGTTTATCCAAATTGAACTTTGAAAAGGATAGAATTTGTGATGCATGCCAACTAGGTAAACAAACAAGAGTTTCATTCAAATCTAAAAATATTGTTTCAACTTCTAGGCCATTAGAACTATTGCACATGGATTTATTTGGACCTACTAGAACTACTAGTCTAGGTGAAAATCGATATGATTTTGTAATTATTGATGATTTCTCTCGTTTTACATGGGTCTTCTTTTTGGCACATAAGGATAAAATTTTTCATGTTTTCTCTAAATTTTATCGAAAAGTCACAAATGAGAAAGATTTTTCAATTCAAAATATTCGAAGTGATCATGGAACCGAATTTGAAAATCAAGATTTTGAAAAGTTTTGTGATGAAAAAGGAATTGGCCACAACTTTTCGGCACCTAGGACATCCCAATAAAATGAGGTAGTAGAAAGAAAAAAATAGAACTCTTGAAGAAATAGCCCGTATCACGCTATGTGAAAGCAACCTTCCATGATACTTTTGGACGGAAGTAATTAACACGGCATGTTACATATTAAACCATGCTTTAATTAGACAAATTTTAAAGAAAACTCCCTATGAGCTTTGGAAAGGAAGAAAACCAAACATTGCATATTTTCATGTTTTTGGTTGCCGATATTTTGTGTTAAACAATGGTAAAGAAAGACTAGAAAAATTTGATGCAAAATCTGATGAAGTGATTTTTCTTGGTTACTCCTCTTCTAGTAAAACCTTTAGAATTTTCAATAAAAGAATCCTTGTAGTAGAGGAGTCAATACATATTGTCTTTGATGAAACTAACGATCTTCCTTCAAGGAAGAATGAAGGTATTGATGATGCAGATCTTCTTATAGAAGGGATGAAGGAGATCACTCTAAAAGATTCAACCATTCAAGATGATGAAGAACATGAAGACAAACAGGATGAGGAAGGTGAAGAACAACAAGAACAACCTCAAGGTACAAATGATCTACCCAAAGAATGAAGATATGATTACAATCACCCCAAGAAACTAATCATTGGTGATCCTACACATGGTGTAAGAACTCATTCTTCACTTAAAGATGCATTCAATCATTTTGCTTTTGTCTTTCATCTTGAACCTAAAACCATAGATGAAGCTGAAAAAGATTATAATTAGATAAATGCAATGCAAGAAGAACTTAATTAATTTGAAAGAAATAATATATGGACTTTAGTTTCAAGACTTAAAAATTATTCAATAATTGGCACAAAATGGGTATATAAGAATAAATTGGATGAACATGAAAATGTGATAAGAAATAAAGCAAGATTAGTTACAAAAGGTTATAATCAAGAAGAAGAAATTGATTTTGATGAGACCTTTGCATCTGTTGCTAGATTAGAAGCAATTAGACTTCTACTTGCATATGCTTGCTTTATGAATTTTAAGTTATTTCAAATGAATGTCAAAAGTATTTTTCTAAATGGATATATTGCTGAAGAAGTTTATGTAGAACAACCTTCAGATTTTGAAAAGCATGCTTTTCCTAATCATATTTTTAAGTTAAATAAAGCTCTGTATGGTTTAAAACAAGCATCTAGGGCTTGGTATGAAAAGCTAAGCAAATTTTTACTTAATAATGATTTTTCAAAAGGAAATGTAGACGCAATCCTTTTTATTAAAAGAAATCAAGATGATATATTAGTTATACAAATATATGTTGATGATATTATTTTTGAGTTTACTAATGAAACTCTTTGTCAAGATTTTGCAAAGCTCATGCAGGGAGAGTTCGAGATCAGCATGATGGAAGAACTTACATTCTTCATCGGACTCCAAATCAAACAAACAAAAGAAGAAATCTCCATCACCCAAAGCAAGTACACAAGAGAATTACTCAAAAAATTTGGAATGGAGAACTCCAAAGCAATTGGCGCACCCATGAGCCCATCATGTAAGCTTGACAAAGATGAAGAAGGTAAAAGTGTAGACTTAAAATTTTATAGAGGCACGATTGGTTCTCTATTATATTTACTGCTAGTAGACCTAATATTATGTTTAGTGTTTGTCTATATGCTCGCTTTCAATCAAATCCAAAAGAATCACACTTGAATGCAATTAAAAGAATCTTTAGATATTTAAATGGTACACAAACTCTAAGATTATGGTATTCTAAAGACTCATTAATTGATTTAATAGGATATTCAAATACCAATTTTACTGGATGTAGATTAGATAGAAAAAGTACTAATAGAACTTGCCAATTTTTTGAAGTTAACCTAATCTCTTGGTTTAGCAAGAAATAAAATTCGGTAGCACCGTCTATGATCGAGGCCGTATACATTACAGCCGGAAGTTGTTGTGCTCAAATCTTGTGGATTAAGCAACAACTCGAAGATTTTGGTATCAAACTCAATGAAACTCCCATAAGATGTGATAACACTAGTGCTATAAATCTCACTAAAAATTCAATTCAGCATTCTAGGTCAAAACATATTGAAATCTAGTATCATTTCATAAGAGAACATGTCTAAAATAAAGACATAATTCTTGACTATGTTTGTACTGAAAAATAATTAGCTGACATCTTTACCAAGGCCTTAAGTGAAGATAGATTTTGTGAAATTAGGAGAAAACTAGGAATCCTTAATCCATCAGCTTAAATATCTCTCTGATTCCAAGGTCTCAATGTCAAAAATTCATTTAGCTCAATTCTCATCTTTTCTTAAAAGCTCAAAAGCTCAAAATTATCATTCACATGATCAATTTTTTTTGGATAAACATTTTTCTTCTAATGTTTTAAAATTTTTAAAAATTATTTCATCATTTTTCTGAATTTTTCTGTGCCATGAGTCAACCCCTAGGGTCGACCCTAGGGTAAACTTGTAATTATGATAAAATCCTTCGGGCGCTCTCTTTTTGTTGAAAATTCTCCTTGAGCTGACACAACTCTCCGCCTTCTTCCTTCCGCCAAACCAAAGGTCTCCCTCTCTTCTTCCTCAAACCCAAGATTTTCCTCAAAATTCCTCTCCCACGGACTCTCACACTCCAAATCGCCCACTTAGGAACCAAGTTCCTCCCCTTCTCCTTCTTCATTTGGAGCGATTCGAGCTTACCCTAGACTCTACCCGTCTTCTCCAAATCGGCACATCACTTCTCCAAAATCTTTATCTTTCCACTAAAAACCCTTCATCTCTCCCTCACATTTGCTCTCCTAAGTTCCGTGCTAGTCCTGCCTGTGCAAATGACTCCCAAGATGAAGCTTCCACAGAGGAGAAAATCCGTTCGTGGGTTGGAGGAAAGTGTGCGTCGAAAGAGACTAGCAACCGAGACCACTTCTGCTTCAAACCCTGCTCCTGGTTCAGCTTCAGCTTCAACCCGATCACGAAGCAGCCCTAGTAAGGTACTCCTCTCTGATAGGAAAGTAGAATCCAAAAAAAATATTAATTTTAGATTTTTTGAAAAAGAAGGGTTCACCATTAGATCAAAGATTAAGGACCAAGGATGAAAATTTTACTGCTCCTTAAAAGAAAATACATATGTCGATCTCGTCAAAGAATTTTACCTAAATTTGGGGTACAATAATGAAACAGTAAAATTCATAGTGAAGGGTGTAGACATTAGCCTAGATCCTATGCTTTTGGGGCAGATACTTCATTTACCATGTGAGGGGTATACCAGTTATAGAGGAAGGAATAAATGTTATCCTAGGGAGAACCTTCACTAGAAGTCTGAACAAATTAGAGGCAAAGATTCTTTCTATTGAGATGAGACTGCTACACCACATGGTAACCAAATTATTTTTTCTTAGAAGTGGTAGACACGATCTTCTTTCTGGTAGGGGCATCTATATTATGTACCATATGATCACACAAATCCCCCTAAACCTCCCTGCATTGATGTTTGAGGCCATGAGAGAGACCTTGAACAGGTCCAAGGCACACTTGCCTTTTGGTATGGCTCTCACCTTAGTTTTTAGGAGGTTCGGAGTTAGTTTTGAGGGGGAGACTGTAGCTAGACTATCCCACTCTGACACTATCAACCGCTACACATTGCACCGCATGGAATTTTCTAAAACTGATGGTGGTTGGATAAAAGGTATGGAAGAGAGGGCTGAGGATAGAACAGAGGAGGAAGGACCATCCTCATCCCTTCGTGATCACAGAGCAGCATCACCAGATATTCAGTTTGTTTCTGATCACGAGGCTGGCCCGTCAGAGTCTGCAAAGAGACATACTTCAGTTCCACAGCCGGACAGCAGGGCACATCCTTCAGAGCTCAGATTGGCAGATGATCAGATTGAGATGATATCCCAGCATGTAGCCTCCATTCTATCTTGATAGTTTGGTACTTCAGTCTTTGCTCAGGGATCGACATCTCAGGATGTATCTGATCAGACACTGATCCCTCATATTTTTACTATTTTTCAGATGATTACTGATCAGTCGGTACGCATTGAGCAGCTTGAGGGTTGTACATTGAGACTGACAGCAGAGTTTTGGATTTGCAGTGGCAAGTATTAGCTTTAGCCCATCCCCAGCCACATAAGAGCATCATAGAGGTCTCAGACCATCTGCAGAGGCGGCCAGACATCGAAGAGTCTTAGAGAGTGGTTTTGACTTTTTGAGGAGAGAGATCAGGGGCTCTAGTGAACATACTTCTACTCAGTTCAGTGCCCTGATGCAGTCTGTCTCGAGAGCTTTGAATCTTTTGGACACCATCAGACTCTCACTCGTAGCTCAGTCCATAGCTTCTCAGGCTTCAGGATCTTCTCACCCCTCTACTCGTGCTGGCACCTCTACCCGTGGTTGAGGCAGACGCGGTCGAGATCGTGTTCGTGGACATGATCCTACATCTCCTCACCCTATCTCTGATTCATCAGACTCCGATCCTTCCAGCCATGACATCTATTAGATCCAGTGTAGTCTGTCCTTTCTTTTGTTTTTGTCTAAGATCCATCTTGTGGGCTATGTAATGTGTTGACTGATTGACTCTTGGATAGTTTTTATCCATAAATTTTATACTCTAAGTTGACTCATATGTATTGAAATACCTATGTATTCAGTCATTTTTTGAATATATATATAGATACTTTGACCTTCAATGAATGTCTATGAATGTGATCAAATTGAATTACTTTTAATTATGAGATATGAAAAATAACTTATATTTGTGTTGTGAATACTATGAATTGCAATATCTTCTAAATGAGCAAATTGGTATATCTTTTACGTTTGCTATATTGAGGGGAGTAAAATAATAAGCAATAGAGAAATAAGCAATCAAAGAAGGGGGCTAAAGAAGTAAAATTGATCCCATCAAAAAGGGAGAAATAGAGAAAATATGTCTTTAAAAAAGGGAGTAGAGAATCTTAGTTGATGCTGTCAAAAAGGAGGAGTAGAGAATCAAAATCAAAAAGGAGGAGTAGAGAATCAAAATCAAGATGAGAAATAAGCAATAAATCAAGATTGAGCAATAAGCCATAAAGAATGAGCAATAAGTAAATTGTTAAGCAAATGGGCACATGTGTCAAAGAATCAAAAGCATCAGCTTTTTTTTCCCAAGCAAATGAACTTATAAGCAAATTTTAAATTTTTAGCAAATTTCAAATTTGTCTTCAAACTGCTTATGATGCATTTCGTTCAAATACTTGGCTTTAATATTTAAGTGATACATCTTCATAAATTTGAAATTCATGTCCAATACTTTATATATGCTTTTGCTCAAGTGTTTTGTCATCATCAAAAAGGGAGAGATTGTTGCTCTTTAAATTAATTTTGATGATTACAAAGCATTTGAGGGGATTACTAATGATTTTGGTTTGAAAAAAGATTTATTGTATTTTAGGGGCAAAATCGTAATTTTATCAGACCTGATTTGGAAGCCTCAAGAGCAAGAACAAAAGATGTGTAATCTATTGGAGGTAATTTTAATATTTTTGAAAGTATATTTTGTAAGAAAATCAGGTTTATATTTTTGAGTCGACCCCATGAGTCGACTCATGGCTAAAAGGGCTGAACGGCACGTAAAATTTTTGGCTGGCACACTCTGTGAGTCGACCCCTTGGCATGAGTCGACCCTATGAGTCAACCTCTGCTGCTCTGCAGGCCAAAATTATAGAACAGTCATTTTCTGCTCTTTTTCACAGAGGTCGACCCCATGAGTCGATCCATAAGCATGAGTCGACCCTATGAGTTGACCCCTGTGACGGAAAATTTCTGCAACGGCTAGTTTTTAACCCGTTTTGATTGCATTTAATGCTCATTTAATATGCTCTAACGGCTCTATTTTAGCCCAGATTACTCTTCATCATTATTTGAAGTTATAAAAGGCACTTAAAGGAGGGAATCAAAGACAAGAAAGAGATTTGAAAAAGGTTCTTCAAGTATTCATTTCAACCCTAAGCAAGAGATCACTTAAAAAGGTCAAAAAACTTTTATTTCAAGTTCACCAACTCCTCAAGAGCTCATTAAAGTCTCCAACCACCTTGAGAAAATCAGAAAGAGCTTCCTTCTAATTGTGTAAAGTGTATTTAAAGTATTATTTACTCATTAAAGGAGCTACATCTGTACTTTTATGTGATTAACTCCTATACTCTATTTTTGAGTTGTTTATTTTGTTTTGGAAGCAATCCAAAACGTGGAAAGGTTGATCCGAACTTTGAATCGAATTGTATTGGGTTGGCTTGTATTCGGGAAACAAGTATTTTAGTTTGGGATAGCTAGAGTCGGAGGTTCCGATGTTGTATTCAGATTGAATACAGTGTAGTGGATTTAAATTCCCAAGTAGGAGCTTGGGGAGTGGATGTAGGTGCAAGGTTGGCACCGAACCACTATAAATCTTCTTGTTTGTATTGTGCTTACTTGCTCTTCTTTTAAATTTCTTTATCCTCTTGCATTCTTGCATCCAACTTCTACACCTTGCATAAATTACACTCTCCATACTTATCTTGCTCATTGTTAAATAATCTTCATAGTTGTAAGTTAAGTTTAAATTTTTTTTAAAAAAAATTCAATTCACTCCTCCTCTTGGGTTGTATAGCTGGGCAACAGATAGACTTTCACTTCCACTAAAGAGACAAACATGATTTTATATGCAAAAAATTGAAGAAAAAGATGTATTACCCGCCAACGAAGAAACACTTGCACGACGGAGATGAATAGGGCTTCCGAGAGGCTGCCATACTCGTGCAAAGAGTAGGAGAGAAATACCGAACCAAATGGAGAGTTGAATAGTCGACCACATTGAATCATTCCGTTAACTATAAGTGTTCGATTGAGACGTTTTAAATATGAGATGGTGTAAGTGAAATCGGATGAAACTTGAGGGGCTGTCCCTGTAATTTTTTCTAAATTTATTGTCAAAAGCTCTAAATATTTAATAAATAATTTAAAAATAAAAGAGTTCATAATAAACATATATGTTCCATCAAGTTTTTCTTTTTAATTTTTTAAAAATGAATCAGAAAATAAAATAAATACAGGATAGGCCTTTAATGAAGTAGGTTGGGACTTTTAGCCATTCTTTCTTTCATTAGCTAATTTTAAAAATGAATCAGAAAATAAAATAAATGCAGAATAGGCCTTTAATGAAGTAGGTGGGACTTTTAGCCATTCTTTCTTTCATTAGCCAATTTTATCTTTCCAAAGTCATTAAAATTGAAATATCTTTGAAAAAAACCTACAGTTGCAAATGAGAAGCTTCAAAATCTCAGAGCATGCATCAGAAGAAGAGAGAAGTGCTTAAATGCATGAAATAGATAGAGAAAATCTCATCAAACCCATAAAAGAGCAGTAGAAGGGTATAACTCCAGAAACCGGGGACAAGATGCACTAGGCTTGATTTGCTCCCAATGGCTTTTCCTCTTTGGGAAAAAAAAAAAAAAAAAAAAGGGTGTCGGAACTTTTGTTAACAAAGTGAGAAGATTTTCGCAAATACCTTGTATCGCTTCTTTTAGCGAGACTGTGAGCTTTGCTTCTACTTTCTTTTGAGCTAAGATATTTCCCACTTTAATTCGACATCTTTTTCAGAACGTGGAAAGGTATAGGAATTGCTTTATCCTTCAACCAAAAAAAAAAAAAGAAATTGCTTTATCTAAACGCACTTCCATAAAGCTCACTTCACTTACTTACAAGTCTTGTCCCAGCTATCTTGTACGGATCGAGCAGCATGTAACCCGGGGACTACGAATAAAAGGAGAAGGCCAAGTTTAATGGCGCTTGTAAATGAGATTCTTTGGTACACATTCATGGATTTGCGCCCATTGTAAGACTTTTGAAAAGGAAAGTGAGGAAGATCCACTTGTGTTATAATTATCTATTAATTTGAATACTTAGCAACGCATCACTCCCAGGTTAAACTTAGAATTTTTAGTTGCTGATCAGAAAGGTATAACAATCGAGACAAGTCTCACTTCTTCAGACATTTTTTTGAAAAAAAAATACCAAATTGTTTAGGCTTAAATTACTGACCAAGCATCATCTTCACCCATCTATGTTTGACTTGTATATATATTTTTATAATGCTTAAATTGTTACACCTCAAATCCGAAATTCGACGTGGCTATGTTATTAAGGGATACCATCCTCGGTCGCATGAAGCCACTAATCATAGTCTGCTTACGAATCCATCTTAAAATAATAATAATAAAAGGATCCAAACCCATCATGTCTAGCTTTGAATTTAAAATACTAAGATCCAAAACCTCAAAATTCAGAAAGTCACAAACTATAACTTTATAGTCAATTAATAAATTAAAATCCTGCTATAAAATCATCAAGCTTGTTCATATGAACTCCAAGTTTGGATTATTTTTTATTCCTAATGATCTTATTTGTTTGGAAAGAAAAAAAAAAGAAATACGAGCTATACAGCTCAATAAATAAAACTTATACTACCTCACCGAATTAAGCATAAACTTTTATATAAATCAAAACATTATTTAGAGAAAATAACCTTCATGGTTATATAAAATATTTCATAGTATATGTTGGTGAAATAAGTCATAAAGCCAATCATGTAGCCACAAATTATCAATATTTCATAAACATGCTTCCAAGTATATATTGCAAATAAAATTATAAATTATTGTTGCTATTTAGCCACATCATACTTTAAAGCATTGCTCATAAATAAAATATTATGATTTATAATTTGTATGCCAACTTTATATCTACTGGCGGGATCATGTTTCGTACAAAACTAGTTTTTGATATCGATCTACCTCAATTTTATAGGCCACATATAGATATTTTTTTAAAAAAAATATACACAAAAGTAGATAAAAAATAATAAATCGCATGATAAAATTGTTGTATTATAAACATGCAATTTTATTAAAAGTTTCATGAAAACACTTTTCATAATAAAATATGATTTTCATAATATATATACTGATTTTCTATTTTAAAAAACACACGATATGATTAATGACAAACCATATGTATAGAAATTATATGGTAGTTTGAAAATTAATTCCTCGATAACTTTAATAGTATAAACTAACAAAAAAAAAGATGGTTGGTCAAGTGATAGCATTTGGTGGCTCTAGAGTGGTTCAATCAATAAATCATAAAGCAAGAACTCAATCAAGGCCCAAATTATTTGATGACGGTCATTAATAATGTGTTTCATAGATAATCAAAAAGGGTTGAAATGATTGATCCAATAGATTGCCCAAGCATCAAAGCAGTTTAGGGCCTCTTCACTGGAGTCAACTTAGGTCTAAAAAATAGAAAGACAGGATTCTATAATGGGATCCATGAGTTTTTTTAGTGAGAAAAAGAGGGAATAAAGAGAGAAGAAGAAAGAAAAATATGAGAAAGAAAGAGGAAGTCTTTACCTTTCTAAAAAAGGAACGGAGGCCTAAATCATCAAAGACCATCTTAGAGGCATGGTGGACAATCAGAAGTGGTGAACAACCGACGACAATAGCTGACTAGCAGAAAATTGAGAAAAAAAATAGCGAAAATAAAGTTTTTTCTAAATTTTTTTGGCCACTAGCTATTTACTGATGGTCATGCCTTTATTGTAGAGGTTCATAGGGAGATTGAGTTTGATCAAGGTTCGATTTCATGGGGCAGCAATGCTGATGGTCGAAAAAAGAGAAAGAAAGGCCAAAAAAAATAAGGAAAGTGGAATCGAGGGCTTCTTTGGCTAATTTCTGGCCTATTTATTAGTGGAATTTGATTGGCAACCGTTCAGTGGAATGGAAAAGGTCGGAGAAGAAGGGTTGGAGCTAACCTTAGGCTCTGGTGGCATCTATAGGTCAATATTTTAGAGGGTGCAATGACAAGATACTGCGAACTCAAAAGGAGAAAAGAGAGAGAAAGAAGAAGAAAGCGGTTGGTGATCTCGGTGGAATGCCTTAGAGGGAGGGGTAGGCAATTTTATAAAGAAGCTCTAGGATCCTAGTGGCCCTGTAACTCCGTCTATACTCAAAATATTCGGAAAGGAAGAAGACCGGAAGTCTCCTTATGCTTGTCACGCATGAAACACATGCTGGGCCATCCAGTTGTGCTAAGTCCAAGTTGAGATAGGTCTAGTCGGTTAAGTGGGTTGGGCCAAATTTGACTATTTCATAAATATAATAGTTTTTTTTTTTTAAATGTTAGTAAAAAAATCTTGAATCCCTTGAGTGGGTGGCTGGGTGGGGATTTTTATTTTTATTTTTATTTTTTGGGTGCTAAAAGATATCAACGGAGGGTAGGAAAAGAAAGACAAGAAGAAGATTTTTAGGACGTGCACCATCTAAATGGGTGCCAACTGGTTTATTTGATAACGTCACCGAGAGCTGGCTCTCCGCGATTTGAGTTGAAATCATGCACACGCTGTCCTACATTTATTATCCAAATTAATTCCTTTCCACGGCCACTCAGGTGCCAGACTCGGTTGATTTCATATCACTTTGGTCCCACTTTTGGGGCCATTTGTGTGTTTTACGGATGTCGTTTAGTTTAGTTTTTTTATTAAATCGAAAGAAGACCATTTGATTCCCCTCTCCCTGACGGCAGAAAACAACGAAACGCTGGGTGGTGGAACCCCCACTTTTATGGCGAGACTGAGACCGGTTCCTCTCCCTTTCCGCACAAAACAAACAGCCACCATCTCTTTTTCATCTCACCTTCAGCCCGTTAGAATTAGAAGCGCATATACTTACACATTGCTCCCTCTATTTATTATATATAAAAGCAGAGATGATGCACAAGTACTCTTTCATTTAATCTTTTCACTATTTGTTCAATAAAGTATGATGTCGATTTAGTATATTTTTAACAGATATGAAAAATTTAGTATGTTTAATAGAGGATATTATTGTTGTAATTTGTGAGCACTGATTTTGCTGATGCGAAGTGCTCTCCGTTCCTAGTGTTATTAGTAGTTGTTGTCTTAATATTAATCAATTTCTAATCATAGTAGCCAACAAAAGTAACATATATCCCTTTTTTTTTTTGCATGCAAAGGATGAAGTCACTTAATTGTCATCATAAAGATAAAAAACAATAAAGTGGTTCACTTAGTAGTGCTGCTTAAGTAGGTAAAAAAGGTTCCCATGGTGAGGACTTGTTGCTTAATTTTATTTCATTTATGTTCACAGAAAGAAAACCAAAACCGTGATTACATGAAGAGTACAAAGTATTAGCATCAGGAGAGAGGCTCGGATGCAAAAGACTAAACAACATCATACTGTTACCCACTACAGATTGCACCTAGTTGTCCACAAAATAGTTTCAATGTTCAACTATAACTGCCTGAAATTTATGAGATGTGTGTTGCAAATGAACAATATTAGATGACATTCAAAGAAGAAGAATATGATACTGGTAACATGGTCTAAATAGGCCTACCCCACAAAAACATCATGCATGTTGATTTTATCATTGATGCAAAAAAATCTGTCTGAATGCAGGGTGGTTTATTCTCATTTTCTTCTCTTAAAATAAATTCTTTGAACCCAAGATCAATGCACAGATACAACTTAGAAAGAAGCAAGTTTTTTTTTTTTTTCCCTCTAAAAAAATGAAGATACTAAGCTACTACCTTATCACATGCAACCCACATCCTATAGGTTGTCTGACTCACAAAAGTTGTTGCTTGCATTGATATTGTAATTCTAGGAGAAGGAAGCCTAAAGTCTACATCACTATCACCATCTTTTCTCCTGTTTTACATTGGAGACTTCACATGTGTGGGGTTTTATATTAAAAAGTGCCACTTGTTCTGTTTCTTTATTTCTTTTGTTACATAAAACATCATCTGAATAGCTCTATCACAATATAGTATCTAACCTCAACATTATTTTGGAATAATTATTACTACCTTCGGCTATTTCTTGTCAGAACTACGGAAGACAGTGACATCGTAGTAAATCCAATCCAAATTGTCATACAGAGCATCAAAGGGATCACGTGCACTTGCACGTGCCAAATGCCAAAGCTTTCCACCTTTGCCATCAAAACCAAAGTCGGCCGAAATTATTCAAGTGGATGACAGCGAAGGAACAAATGAAGAGAGAGAGAGAGAGAGAGAGAGAGGGGGGGGAAAATAGAGGACCCCGGGATGCACAGGGGGTGGATGCGGGAATCCCGAGGTGTGGCGTGTACGGGGGATTGCAAGTATTCCACCCTAGGGAAGAGGGGATTGGACCACGTCCATCACCCCCCTCTCACTCCCACCGCGGAGTTAATGGGCTTGTCTCGCTTTCTCCATGCAGCACACGTTCCACCAAGGAATGGCCCATCCCACTCAAGATAAATCCCCTCCCTCAATAAAAAGATAGATAAATAGCAGAGAGAGAGAGAATAAAAGGGTGGGAAACGGGGAATATGGAAAGGTTGCTGGCGCCGAGGAACGAGATCGTTTCCCCTTGTCTAACGGCTCTCGTGCTATTTCCCATGTGTCACTTCTCTATTCTATTCTCTCTCCTTCCCCTCGAGGCTCTTCGCGTACCCTCTGCTACTGTTCATGCAAAAAATCTCCTCTCGTTCCTCTCTCTCTCTCCAAGAAGTATGCACGAAGGTGGTACGTGTGTAACGGCTACATTTCATGTGACAGGGCCTGGGAAGCTAAGGAAAAAGCAAGGGCCATTCATGGGTCAGCTGGTGTTCTCAATCCTTTCAAGATTTTGTTGGTATCATCTTTGGATTCTCTTGTACGCTTAGTACCTTGATGGGTCCCTCCCTTCTCCTTAAGTTGTATTTAGATTCTAAATAGTTATGAATGTCCACTCCTTAACCAGCTAACTATTGAATAGAATTATTCATTATTTGGTTGATATTCACTATCCATCATTAATATCATCTTGCAAGAAAAGATGATAATAAAGAATTAAATGGCAAAAAATTGCCATCTAAGGATAAAATAGTAGACAAATAAAAGCTAGAAGGACGGTTAAAGTCATTTCACACTTGTCATGGAATAACTTTAAACTAGCTATCCGTCTTTTTGGCCGTTTATTCATGTCACATTATGCTGACTTTGGCTAGCTAGCTGGATAACGTTATGTTATGCACCCTCTGACGAGCATCCAAACATAGCCTTCGTAATCATGATGGAGAACTAGATAAGTAGTTTAAATCAGATTCTGGAGCTATCTCAGTTAAAACTGCTGCTCGCAAAGTACTTGGTTCTGTATTACATGGGAGTTACAGGAGTATTGATGACCAGTAATGGACTAGTTAGAGGAGCTCTTTGGATATCAGTATGTTGATAAGGAGGTCATGGTTCCACCCGTAGAAGATCAATTGAGGAGTAATTGACATTTTTGAGGACTCCAAATAAACGAACTGAAGAGTTCAATATGAAGGAAATAAAAATAGAAGCCTAGGAGACTTCTGCCATGAATCAAAGCCTTAGGAATCAAAGCTTTTTCATAATATATCGAAGGGTCTTATCCATGAATAAGAACCATTAACAATGTATAGGATAACGTTACCACCATACACCTACTTTTGTGATAGAACTTAATATTCATAATTACATCTTCCTAAAGAACTTAATATTCTTATATATATATATATATACACAGAGAGAGAGAGAGAGAGAGAGAGAGAGAGAGAGAGAGAGATAATCAGCTTAAGATCGCATGTTTAGTGGATAAATGGAAAGTTAACGAGCCTTGGAACCCATGGTTACTGTCTGCAGCATCTAGCTAATTAGATATGCACTAAACAATACTTGTGACAGTGAAACAAAAGTAGGTAAAATAAAGAACTTCCCGTAGAATTCCATCTTAAGAATTGCACCTTGCCCGACAAATCTACATGAAATCAAACCAACCCCAAATTCATGGCATAAAACTAGCCTGCATAGAAAAACCCTTAATTACTTGTTACAGTACAGGTTGGCATAAAACTAGCTTTCATAAAAATCCCAAGTTATAAATCCATAAGTTGGACAAAGCATTGCCTACTACTGTTAAAAACCTGAAAATCTTAGTGAGCTCGTAAATTGCTAATATTGCACAAAGATGCAAGACAGCCGCAATCCAAGGAAATAGCAGTTTGATCGATTCTTACTAATCATTATCAATAATAACAAGATTCTATACCATCATAGCCATCCAGGTAAAATAAAAGCACCAAAATAATTAAACCAAAGGATGCATGCTAATGTAAGACCACCGACAATATGCTGTTTTAAGGAGGCTAATTTTCTTTGTCGAAGGAGGCAGTCATATTGAATTATTCTGTTTTTACATAGACATACTACCAGAATAGCTTAAGACTGCGGCTTTGCAGAAAAGTTTGGATCCAGCACAGCCTTCTAAATATCAAAATAAGTACACAACCTATTACAAAACTCTGTCTGATTTGTTGCCAGATTCATTCTCTCTGTAGAACTGTTGCCTCCACAAAGACAAAAGATCCATAATTCTATGCCAGAAGATCCATGATTCTGCTTGTTTCTGGTAACGATGACCAAGTTCTGTTGGAGAATTCTTCCACAAAATGTTACAGCTGGGATCAACGATGAATCTGAGAGTGATACAATGGGCTCAACTGACCTGCTGCAGGAGACTGGAATACGAATGGGCTTGATAGAAGAGGACCCGGACCTTCTGACAAGTATGCTCGCTTCATGACATCAGCATTAACACTTGGGTATAAATCGGGAAAAGAGGGCCTGGGACCGCCTGAGACATCCCTCAAGATAAATTGGTTGGGTGATGGGAAATAAGTGAATTGTCTCTGTAGCATAGGATCTGGACCTGAAATTGCCGGGGGCAATGCACCTGCTGGGCTCACTAGGCTGCCTCTCGGATCTGCCTCAGGTTCAGGATCAATTACAATGATCTCTTTCATATAGTAGGAAGCTCGAGCAGGTGGCTTTTGGTGCTGTTGGTTAGAGGAAACTGTTCTACCAAGACTGCATGCTGCTGGGGATATGGGATTTTTGTATGATTTTTTCTGCTGACTGCGGTGATCAATCAAACCATTTTGCATTGGAGCTCCTGCAAAGCCACCGACTTGCAAGCCAGGGGGATAGTGGGCCATTTGGTGACTACCCATTGATGGAGGCCGGCCAAGGACAGAAGAACCACCAGGAAGCTGATGATGGTACTGAAAGCTCTCATGATTCACCACAAGGTTGGTTGAAGCAAATCCAAGAGGCGAGAGACACCTGGCATTTGTTAAGTAGTCTGAAGCAGCAGTTTGAGGCTGCACAGGCTCTTCTTTGTTCACCACCATCAAGTCCTTGCCCATCAATCTAAGTTTGGGAATGGCATTGGACAGTGTCTGACTTTGAGATGAAGGACTAGGGGAACCCAAATCACTGCAAGCTGGGAAATTTATAGCAGAATCCGAGGACACCTTAGTGGAATTGGACTGAGTAGGTGATTCCAAGCAGGAGTTGGCCACAGCATTAGCTCTCGGACTCTGATACAAATGAAAAGAAGACATTCTAGGCCCAACGTGCAAACTGGAAATCGTATTCCCCTTGGAAGGTGTAGCTGTCCCAGCAGCGACGCTATTTCTCAAGAATTGAGACTCCTTGGAAAGGCTCTCCCTACATGAGCAGCAGAAGGACTGATCCTTTGGAGACAGTTCAACATTGTTTCCTGGCAGAATCACCTTAGATTCCCGATCAATTCTCTCAGAAATCCTTCCTTCAGTTCCTCCACAGTTTTCTGTAGATGGCACTGTAGAGCCAAATTTATCTTGAGCAGGAGTATCTGTATCTCTCAGCAGTAATTCTGCCTCAGAGTCTCTGTTATTGGAATCTTTTGGAGATGGGAGAGAAACAGTCGAGGCAGTTGAATCAGGAGACTCAGCTGGTTCCCCATCATTAGCCAAATGATTAGATGTTACTCCAATAGAAGTTGCTGACGAGTTCTCTTGATGGACTTCAAGCCCCACATCCCCATGACTAGTCAAACAAGCACTAGATTCTTGAATAGAAGCTGTATCTGCCTGACATTCTGTATGCTGAGATGCACAAGAGTCTTTCAGCCCCTGAAGTCCCGCTTCATCAGCTATTTGATTTCCTTGGCTGACATCTTCATCATGGAAAACAATACCACAATGAATTTCTTGCTCACGAAGCAATTTTTGCATGACTCGTGGTACACGGGCTTCACCTGAAGAAAGAGGCAGCACACGTTCTTCCACAGATAGCTGTGGGTCCAATCTGGCATTGGGAATTCGTGTGAGCTTTTCAGAGATTGCAGTTTCACTAATAACAGGATCACCAGTAGCTTTTTCCATATAAGGATCAGTTACATGATCCCATGATGAGACCTTAACTTGCATGTCCCTAGTTTCATTTCTAGGGTCATGACATTCAGCTTCCAAAGGTAGATCTTCCATTGCACTTGGGGCTTCTCTTTCACACATAGGTTCTGAGATGCCAATTGCGCTTGGAGATACTTGCTCCATAACCTTACCTATTGGGGACCTTGAAACATGCTCACTCTCCAAAGAACCAGATTGATGAGTCTTGGGTGTTTCACTGGCTCTAGCATTATCAGGACCAAGATCTTTGATAGAGTCATGCAACCCTTTGACAAGTGAGCGAACTTCTCGTTTGCCGGTCCTCAGTATTGATCTGTTTTTACGGAATTTTTTTGAGGTTTTCTCATTCAAGTTACCTTTGCTTGACTCCAAAGACAGGGATGGTGATCTAACTAAGACATTCTTCTCCGAAGTTGAGCAGGCCTGATCCTTCACCAAGGTCCGACAATTCTCAGATTGTTTAGTTGCCATACCAGAAGAACTATTAGACTTCTGCAAGTTGCCCATGTGAATCTCCTCTCTTTTGCTTCTTGGGGATGAGACTAAAGTTGTTGATGGTCTTGATAATTTGATCAAAAGACCACGGGTTGAAGAAGTATTTTCTGATGACCACCAGCAATTAGAGACAGGTGATTCAGGAGACTTTTTCTTCCCATCTTCCACGGGCAGGACCATGTTTGACAAAAAATTAACTTTTCTGGTTTTTGGAGAAGCAGTCATGTCTTCAGATGGCCTTGAGAACTTCAAGATATTTCTCACAGAAGAAGTGTTGCATGAGTCTGGTTGGCCGTTCTCAGCCCATGTATCCTTGGTGATAGCTACTGGGTTCTCCAAGGTTTTATGGCTGTCTTTGTTGCTGAGTTTTTTCGGGAGGTCTGAGCGTTTGGAGCACACCCACTGTCTCAAAGTTGCAGAACCGCTGGTATTCACTTGGTCACAAGCATTAGATATATTTGACCCTTCCTTGTCCTGATAAGCGTCAGCACAGCAATCTCCAGCAGATGCTGGTTTAATCTGCTTACCATATCATGGAGCGCATGGTATCAAAAACACAAGTAGAAGCAATATAAACAAGTGTGTGACTGACACCATATCCAGGGAGAAATGAGAGTTTGAGGGGGCATGGTATCAAAAACACAAGTAGAAGCAATATAAACAAGTGTGTGACTGAATTGGTCATGCAAGATGCATACATATACGAGAAAAAAATTGAAGAGCTTACATAAATAAAACTTGAGAGTTTACTTGTATAAGCTTTCTCTAGATTATGGCTAGTATCAGACACCATGCAGCATATTGAAATAACAGCAAAAATTGTGCAAAATTAGGTGGCAAATGCTACAAAGCTGGAAGGCTGTAATCAATATCCAGGGAGAATTTGAGGGGGAGGAAGCTAACAAAATTATGATCCAGAAACTTCACCAAGTATATTGATGCTGCCAGTAACTAATTACTTGCAAATCCAAAAATCTATTTATGCCCATAAACAATACGTAAAATTTTTGTTATAAAAAAAGAACAAAAAAGGCAAAAAGGAAACTTTCCATCGGTCTTAGTTTCAAAAATAAAAAAAAGGAAAAAAACCTGGAAAGGTGGAGCTTGTTTCAGACTTTCAGTAACCTAGAATTTAAACAAACTTGATAGAGCTATTTAGCTCTCTAAAGAGATGGAGAAGCCAACGATGTCTTTGTTTGGCATACAATTAACCTGACTAGATTTAACTCCAACTTACAAAATTTTGAAGCTCAATGGGCTTTGGATATCAAAATACTTTCTTAGTTTGCCTAGATTAAGTAATGGAGAACTCTCGTATCATATAGGATGACTCAAATGAAACCGTAGCACTTGTCAAATAAGGAAAAGATAAAGCAACACATACCCGGGCTTCCAAAAGCTTGAAGGAACTTAACTTCTTGTTATGTCCCTTCACTTTCATGTCCTTTGAACATTTTGATGTGAAGCGCTTTTTCTTGCCGATCAAAATAGTCTTGCTTGCCTTGATGTCTTTCGTGTGCTTCCTCAGCTTGGTTTCCTCTCTCGACATCACTGCTGGTGTATCATCTAACTTGGACAAAATTCGAAGTTTTATTCCATTCGAATCGACATAGACTGCTCCATCTCCATCATCTCTAGCATCCATTGGCAACAACTTTGGCCTTTTAGTCTCAGTAGAGTCCTCATTGGTTAATGTTACCAAAGCCAACTCTGAAGCCCAGTTTGTACCATTCCTCCTATCAAGGTCTTCAAGAGTGCAACGGGGAGCAGTTTTGTATATGTCCACCATCAACCTTTTCTTCCTCGGTTTAACTTTGGGTGTTGAAAAGTTGGTCAGGACCCGCCTAGCATTAGACTCCACCGAAAGGCACTGATCCATGTGAGCATTCAAAGTGGTGTTCGAAGTGGATGCAAAAGTTTTACAAACAGGGCAAATCTTTGAAGCCATGGGGTCAGAAACCGTGCTGGTGTTAGATACTATATCTTCTGATCGGTTGGCCTCAGAAATGGCACCCAATTTTACTATCAATCTGCACTTCTTTTCTAAAGGTTCCCGAGAGCTTTCAAGCTTCTGGGGCAGTGGTGCAGGTCCGGCAACTTCAAGTTCTGATGATGCTTCTGAGAAACTTTTATTTACAGATGCTGAGCATGGAAGATCGCCGATCTGACACGAAATTCTTTCAGTTTGATTATGACTTGTCACTGCCAAGGAGATTTCAGCATCTCTATGGATATGTTCATCCAAAGCAACTCCTTGATCAACTATAGATTTCCCTTTGTCTGGTGACGTGTAATGAGTTTGATCCGAATGCTCTACAACCAAGTCATCTAACAGAGAACAAGAATGGCTTTTGATACTTTCAGTACCCACATCCGACGGGCCAGCATCCTTAGTATCAGGCAAGTCAGATTCTGAGCAAGCAACTGGTGGATTGGGTTCTACTTTCTTGCTTAAACACTGGGCTCTCACCAAATCAGGCGGCTCGAAAGGCGGTAACAAATCACTGATACCATGCTTCAAGCAAAGTTGCAAAAGCTGCTGAGGAAATGGCCAATTTGTTCCGATGCCTTTGCTCCGGGATGTGAAAACATAATCTCTGAAACATAAGCAACGGATCTATAAGAACCAACTTGCAAAATATTATCTACCGCTTTGCAAGTTTCGAAGCCAAAAAATATTAAAATCCCACATCCTACAAGCAAACCAGGCAAAGAGAAACCATCTTTTCCAACAAATTTTCCCCACCAACCAACTCAGCTTATATCACATGTTATTTTCTAAAATTAGCTACTCATTAAACCAAGGAACTAAACATACATTCTACACAGGGTAGACCCCTAGACCCGTCACAACATTAACAAAGAGACTAATCCTTTTATTAGATAACATGATTATTCTTCTTGTCTAGGTAAAGAGATGATGCGATTAATTAAAAAACCAAAATCGTATTATCATATGAATGAAGAATCTAAAACCACAAACCAACCCACAGAAGTATTTAAACAACCCATTTTGTGTTCCATAAAACAAATCCAATATCAAACGCAGAAACAAGAAATGGCACAAGATATCAACAATTCATTGTTGATGGATCTTGAAACCTAGTATGAAATAAGATAATATTAGCACAAACTACAAGATGAACCTTTACTGCCTGTTGTTACCACAAAACCATGAACTAACTGTATGGGGAAAAAAGTCCAGATCCAATGAAGATTAAGCCCCAAATCAAAAGATTTGCAAGGGAGAGAAACAAAATGAAAGAAAAGAAAAAAGAAGGGTACCTTAAGGTCCTCTAGAAATTAACACATATATGCAATATTTTCTCCTATTGAAAGCAGTCAGTGAGATCAGAGGACAGTGTACAATGGGACTGTTACCTTATAGAGAAATTGGGAGTTGGTCTCTCACAAAGGCCTCCTGGATCTGCCTCTTGGAGGGCAAGCCTTTCAGAAGCCCTCTCATCAGTTTTCAGCGCTGGAAGCTTGGAGGAACATGAGGGGTTTTCAATGGATAACATCTGAAGAGGGCCTTCTCTATTTTGCCTTGGTGGTAATCCAACAGAAGGAGTAGCCCAAGAGCTTTGCTGCAGCTGGGCCTGCCCTTATGCTTGGCTTCCAGCATAACCAAGGATTTAAGCTCCCAGAAAACACCTCAGAGGAACAAAGCAAGCACCCAATTAACCCCAAACAGGAAAGCAGACCCCTCTTTTCCTCCCTTCACCTGATTTGATGCCTGCAAGACGAAAGAAAGGGAAAATCATTCTTAGGAAAAACAGGTGGCAAGTAGTGAAAATAGAAACCTATGATACATGGGGTGAGAGGCTTCTAGAACATTATTTTATGTAGACTAAAGACATGGGGGCCTTCAAACCCATGAAAATTAGATGAGACTTCTTGGAGACCAAGGCATCCTGGCCTCCCATACAAAGAGGAGAACAATGGTGTCAGGAGGGTAGAAACTTCCAGAGCTATCATTTTATGTGGCCAAGGAGGTCAAGCAACACAAAGGGACAACCGAACCCCTGAAGAAACTCAGCACAAAACTAGGACAAGTCCATCCCTCTTCAGGAAGAAGAGAACAAAGGGGAGGAAGAAGAGGCCGGAGGAGGAAAGAAACACAAGGCTTTGAACCCACCACATGGAATTATATTTCATGCGACTAGGAAGAAATATGAGAAGAGGGGAAATACTCTGGCGGACAAGAAGGTAAGAGACCAGGAGACCAAGACCCACTAAGGAGAAGCAAGAGCCAAGGGTATAAGAAACCCATGACCACTTTCTTGGAATTGAAGAGACCTGTGAGAAGAGGAGGTTTCAAAGAAGTTGAAACAGAAATTGGAAGGAAGAAGAATAGAGAAAGAGGGAATGAAATCATACAAAAGCTTAATCCTACCGAAAGGGCTTGGTTTGATGGGTTTGCAACAGGAAACAAAGGGATGGGGGAAGAAGGGGACGACGTTATGCATAGTGATACAGTTGCCAAGAGGAAGCCGAACAGAAGTAACTCTATGGCCAAACGATAAGCAAATCTCAAGAGCACCCATCCTAGAGTTTCTCAAAGATTCCAAGAACTCCATACAAATCCATGATCCAAGCAATAAAGACTTAGGGATGACAAGAGGACGGAGAGAAAGAACGGGGGCAGATCGTTGATGCAGTACATACAAGAAATCCCAAGAAAAATCCACGACCTGTTGTTCCCTTCCTCAGAGATACACAGAACCAAGAAGGAAAACCCAAGCAAAATAAGGAAAAAAAAAAAGATATAATAGGGAAATCCATGAACAAAATAGAGAAAAGGCCCATAAAATCACATCCAAACCACCACTTCCAAGGCTTACCCCCTCATATATTCCAACCGGAAGCAAATAGAACAAGCAAGCCTTGGAAGGAAAGAGAGGCTTCAGAGCTCAGCCTTGCTTCATGTTCTACTAGGAGGAAAATATGAACTGGTGAGAGAGAGAGAGGGAGGGGAAAGGAGAGTCTTTTGTTCACAGTAATAGATGGGAGGAATTGAAAGAGAGAAAAAAAAAAAAAAAAAACCACCACCCACTCACACATCAAACGCATCTGGTTCTCCACCGAAAACCGGCGTGTACCATTAACAGTAACCACATAGAGAGAGAGAGAGAGAGAGGAGCGAAGGAAAGGAAATGAATGGGTTTTCAGGGAGCTGTCCTATCCCATACCTACTCTCATAGCTTTTCTATTTTCTCTCACTTCTCCTTTTCTTTTCTGATATTATGGATTAATTAGAGAGAGAGGGTATAACTAGCTGACCATACATTTCCACTAAACTACGAGAATACCCTTGCTTCTTCCCTTCCTCTTCTCAGTTGACCAAACTGCCCCTGCTGTATTCAACACTTCCCCCTTGTTGCTGTCGTTATTTCAAAGTATAAAAGTTAATCTTTTTTATTTTTTTGGTAAGATATAAAAGTTAATCTTTGATTCATTAAAACATGACCTCTGGTATTTTTGGATCACTGAATTTTCCAAAGTATATGAGCCCAGTTAATAGAATAGGACTCTTATTTGTGTCAAAGCATTTACACCTTACCTTCTAAGCAGATCACACCTTCAACATTCAAGTTTATGCTTCCTACAAAAAAAAAAAAAAAAAAAAAACATTCAAGTTTATGCATCCCCTGTCAGAAGGTTAAAAGATAAAAGTCTATGAGGAGCACCTACAAGTGAAATTCCTTTTTAAGGTCGATTCTAATTTATTTTATTACCTCTTGGTGATCTCTCCATAACTCTTTATGGGCCCACCTTTTAGCTTCAATCCATGGAGAATAGTAAGTGGGGCCCTTGTGTTCCCTGTGCAGCACTGGCAAGAGAGTGATGGGGAATCAACTTTACACAGTATGTCAATAATACCAGGCTTAATATATGATATTAAAATTTAATAAGTTCAGTCCTCCATTTATAATATATGTACTTCTTTTGCGCACGTCTCCCTCTAAAACCATGGAGACAGGGTGGGGGCATTGATGTGTCACCAGTATCATAAAGACTACTGCTCAAGTTCAGGGAATATATATCCGTTGGTGATGGTATTCTGGGAATTGAAGCCTTGATACTGTTTTAGCCACATGGAAAAGCTACTTTGTTCTATAATTAACAAAATGTACAGTATGAGTATATATGGCACAGCAAGTGATATGTACTTTTTTTTTTTTTTTTTTTTTTTTTTTTTTTTAACATATCTTCAACATCAACGGCGTTTTAATGTCCACAAATTTGTCACGTCCGGGAATAGAAAATACGTATTGCATCACCCCGCCCACTAACTTTATTGTTTCGTTGGATGGCTGGGACGGAGGGGAAGATGTTAGTTAACTTATGGAAAGACCTATACGCCACCCCTTGGAGTGAGACGTTACGTGCACCCTTAAGGATGCCCTAAGAAAAAATCCTGCGCAAGGTGACAATAGTTATTGGTCCATGGTAAATGATCTTCTCAATATATTGGGTCAAGTTAACTATAAATTTCATTAAATTTTAACTTGTACCACAAGCTCAATTTTTTAAAATCAATTTAGAAGAGAGAAATCTAGTTTCCAGTTCAACTTAATAAGACTTGATATTTTTAATAGCTATTATTTTTTTCTACCAAAAAAATTGCCATTAATTTTATTCATCTAAATAGTTGCAGTGGCACTAATTGAGCAAGAATATATCTAATAACGGATTTCTGTTTATGTTAATTGTTAAGGACCCAAAAATTGATACAAAAATGCATATCATGGCTATGTTTTATGCTCAATTTAATACCATACATGTACATAACTTTTTTATAAAAATTTTGAGAATTAAGTTAAAGTATGGTCAAGAGTGCAATATTAATATGGCACGATCAATGAAGATCTCCGGCTAGCCATTCTAATGCACGATTCGTATGTTGCATTTTCAATATAAAGAAATAGTGCACATGTAAATATTTATAACTCAATTATTTTAATAGTATATATCATTTCATCATTATCAAGCAGCGTAGGGGAAGACAAATCAATTCAAAATCCTGCCATAAAATTTTTCTAAATTAAGACCGCATAACTTTCCAAAGGAATACCCTACAAGTGTGGCAACAATTTGAACCTATGCCGTGGAAAGAAGTTAGGCCAATCAAGTGAAATTTTCAAAGGTTAACTCGGCCAATTCCAACCCATCCTACGTTGAAGGGGTCTCATTTTAGAGTCTCCTCTTGGGTGAGAAGAGTGAATAACAGTCCAAAAGGTGAGTCCCATGGGACCATCCCTTTGTGAAATTGGATGTAGATATCTAACAACATCCACTCAAATGGGTGGTGAAGAGTGTTGGTATAAATATTTCCTCGTAAAGATTCACATCAAGTGCAAAATAATGGCTTTTTTTTTTCTTTTATTTTTTTTTTTAAAAAAAAAATTCTTATCCTACCTTCTTTGGGGGCCACGTCATAGGGGTTGAAATGGAGATGCCAGCTTTTTTCACGGAGCCGAATTTTCAGGATTCCCATCCCCTCCGTTTTATGCGATATATCCAAAGCACCCTTCCTCTTTTCAAAAGAGAAATAGACAAGGATGAGACCAATTCAGTAAAAGGCCCTCCCTTTGCCTTGTTATTACGCTTACACACCTCCCAAGACCAAAATATCCTTTGAACCAGAGACAGAGAGAGAGAGAGAGAGAGATTTGTGTGTGGGATGAACGGTGAGGAGGGATTGTTCCTTAGAAAAAAGGGCTATTTAATTTGAGACAGGCCTCTAAACTAAGATTAGTTTGACTCTACTGTAGGCGTGTGGACGTGCGATGTACGCGAGGGAGAAGACAAGGATGATTTTATAAAGAATTGCGCCATCTTTGCAAACGGATGGGTGACACCTTGGTGATCATCAAAGGTTCCAAGATGGGTGGCAAAGATCACACAGGTGACATGTTTCACACCGTTAGGGCAATGGCGCGGGGTACCGCCCGATAGTGATCCTGGGTGGCATCCGAGGAGCTTGGCACATGACATGCATTTGAATGATCTATTAAAAACAAAAAAAAAAAAAAAAAATTATTTGGTGAATCATTGGAAATAATTTATCATAAATATGTTTGATCGGGAGGAATTATGCTTTGAAACGAGAATAAAAATGAAAATCAATGATTTTTATTTTAACCATTTGATGCAGAAGAATTTTATTTTCATTTCGATTCAAAAATTTTGAAGTGAGAAAGAAAGTCAGTGGCTTCCAAAATTCAATCCCAATTTTTTTCTAATATTTAAATTCGATTCTGAATTTGATACAAATTTAGATTATATAAAAAATAAAGAATTCAATTATACAAAAATTTTTAAATTTTTTTAAAAATTTTTAATTTCATCTTAAATTTTTGTTTTAAATTTTTAAATTATTTCAATTCGAATTCTGACTTTAATTTTTATTGTCTTGTTGTAACGAAGTTACAACGTAGGTTGTTTATACGATATCAAGTTACTTATATGGCAACAGATCAATTGAAAAAAAAAAGAAGAAAAGATCAATAAAAAAAAGAAAAAGCAAAAGCCTATAAATCTGATCTTCCTTTCAAGCTCTTAATCCACATGAAGAATTTGAAATTAGCACTACTATTCCCCTCTTCCGCCAAACAAACACAATAATAACATAAATAATGGGATAAGCTATAGAGAAGAGACCAATAGAGAATAAATTAAACACAAAAAATGAATAAAAGAAAAGGAGAAGGTAACCTTTTTCATTCTAGCCATTGGGAGGTGGTCTAAATGAGACACCATTAAAAAGGAAGGTGTTGCTAACTAAAAAGGAGGAAAGGGGGTCTTGGGTGAGTTAAGAAGATGGTTCTTCCCATTGATGAGAGATGAATAATGGAATGATGAAGTTGAGGTGAAAAAGAGTTGGAGGAGGTAGAGGTGCATTAGCTTTGATGTTCACCAACCCAAAAATGAAATATCTTTTTCTTTGTTCTAAGAAAACAGAAATAAAAGAGGGTAGAGATCTGAAGGGAGAGAATTTTTTTGGCCTTCCCACTAGTGAAAACTCTAGATGGAAAAAGATAGGAGAAAATAAGAGAGAAAGACTTCTAGAATCTTCCATATCCATATAAGTAGGGCACATGATATCACATGACAACTCAGTCATCAGGGTTCGAATTGAAATAATTTACAAATTCAATGATATGGTTGTACTAAATAAAAGTTTAGGATGAAATTAAAAATCCTCAAAAAATTTAGATTTTTTTACATGATTAAGTCCAAAAAAAAAAAAAAAAGTTGTTCCCTGAAGCATTAGAAGTAATGCATCATGGATATGTTTGGTTGAGAGGGCATGCACTCTAAAATGAGAATGAGAATAAAAATGAATGACTTTCATTTTAGTCATTTAATTAAGAAGAGTTTCATTTCTATTTCGATTCTAAAGTTTTGAAATGAGAATAAAAATGAGTGGCTTCCAAAATTCAATCATGACTATTCTCTAATATTCAAATCTAATTTTAAATTTAATTCAAATTCTAATTCTAATCATAAACTAAATATATTAAAAAAATAATTATTCTGATTTCTATTCCAATTTTTTGTGATTTTGACTCCAATAGCAAACCAAACGCATCCTATATTTATTATTTACCCCACTTTAATATCGTGATAATTTGTATCCTACCGTATCATATGTTAGTTGAAATTAGTGTAGTAGAATTGTAACCTGATTAGAAACGGTGAAATAATGAGTGTTTACATCAAAATTTTCAAAGTTTGTCAGCAAAATGATAACAGGAGCAGAGGGATAATTTTTCTTGCAGCTGATTGATCTCCCATTGCTTTTTTTTTTATATATTTATTTGTTTTTCTTGTTTTGGAAGCATTGAGTTAAATTTTGTTTATAAACCATAATGAGTTTGCATGATGTAAGGGTAACTCTATTAGCCAAAAAGGTACACCCTATGTTGACGGTATCACAGGACCAATAGCATGAGATCATGATGTTGGAATTGCACAAATAGATAGAGGGGCAAATGATGAAGATTATTAGAAGATATAAGCCGAAGTCTTTGAAAGGGAAGCGTATTAACTCTTATATCTGCTGTTTGGCTCAATTATTTTAAAGAATTAAAGAATAATCCTCATCCTTGAATTCTCAATTTTGATTGGGCCACGATTCTACAGGGATAACTACTCCACCGTCATGTCTCTTCATATTTAATTCTTCGTATTAAATCTTATGTTTTAATGGGAATAGAACACTATTCATTAATTACATCCTCTCATATCAACGGCCAACAATAAATACAACAAACAGTGACAGGAAGAATGGAAGGAGAATATGAACTGGTACTTGGAATATTATATCCAATTTCCTTCCTCTTAGAAATAACTACAAGAAAATTATGGATGGCAAGCAAAACCTGCCTCACACAAAAGACCTACTTCAATGCTAATATCCATGCACCAAACAATACCTTTTGATGCATATATTCTGCTCAGTGCTGACTTGGTGCATCCATCTAGCAAAATAATATTTCTAAGTGATTCTTATGTTAGCCAAGTGATTCTCCAAATTATTCTTCATAAACAAATTTAGTCTAAACAATTCAGTTATTCTCAAATTACACATGGATTTTCACAAACAGGTTGTGATTCCAAGTCTGATAAACCTTATTCGCATTGTTTGAAGTGGAGACTGTGAAGAATTCCAAGTGGACTATTTAGATGAACAAGTACTACTTTTAACACACGTAATTAAAGGAAACTCGATAAAGTTTCCAATGATCGTCAATGGCGCTCCCATGTCAAAGCTCTCGGATTGCCGGTCTCTTTCGGATCTTTTCAGTTATCCTCCACATTGTTATCATTCTTAATTGACCAAGCTATCTTATGGAAGTCCATCATTTTGCTTAAATAATGCTGAAGTTCTGGCCTGTCACCAACCTGAAAACAGAAAACATCCATACACTTGGGACACGTAATAGCTAGTGCGTCTTGATCCAAAGGCAACATAATCTGCTCTCTCTTAAAGCATGTCAGGTTCTATTCACCTCCAAATAACGGAGCCCCACAGACAAAGAATTGCCCATTCCTTCACGGTTGTGTAATTAAGCCAATTTGTAGCACACTAGGTGCATGGATCTCTTTTCACAAGGGCATGCAGATAAAAACAAAATTTGAACCTCTTTTGGCTCGCTATTTTTTCTTTTGGTTGGCAGGTTTTTGAGGAAGTTGGACTTCTATTATATCATATGCTTTTAAAATCTATATAGATCGTCACTCACAATTTTTTTTTTGAGAAAAAACTTTATTATCGGCATCTTATACCTTTTGTTTTCTTAGCATGTTGTTTGGGAGTCCCATCTGCTTTATTCCGAGGATTAATTGAAAGGGCTAGATTAGCACCACCTCTCATCATAGAACTAGGAATAGAAAGCAATAATATATGACTAGGTGGGTGAGGCACCACCACTCATAGTTCAGTGCACAAGTTTTTTCCACATAAGCAACAGTGACAGTAAAAGAGGTAGGAAAATGGCTAGCTGTGTCAATGATCAACAAGACTGGCATATCTAAACAAAGGTTAGTGAGATATGATTGCCTTTGCTCTTTCTATATATACTAGTTAATCTTTTTCTTGCACACTAATGTGTGGTAAATCTGGTGATAATGTGACAACTATGAACACCTGAAATTTATTTCTCGGAGCACTGCAGATCTCCCGTGTCAAGTAAGTTAATTAATCATGTCTTCTAATGTGGTTGTCCTTGTTCAGCGATGGTTACATTGCTCTCATTGTAACACCGATGAAAACTTTCTTCTTAATTCTTTTAGTTAATTGGGTACATCCTCCCTTAATCAAAGGGGAAAAAAAAAAAAAAGGTTAGTCAGCTTTAGTGTGCTTAGGTAGAATAAAAAGTCTTGAAACAATTGAAGAGTTTTCTTTAGCTCCTTCGTTTCTTCTAGGAAGGCAAGCTTAATGTCACATTTGTTCCGGTTAAGTTCAGTTTTGACAAATTTGATCATAGTTCGGTCTCAAAGTCCTTTTGTATAAATAAATTAATATCAGTTGAACGCTCTATTTAGGTCAGAATATGAAAGCTGTTGGCCCGATCATAACTTCAAAGAAATATTTGAGTCAAAAGACCAAACTATTGAAATTTTGAAACACGACAAGGAAACCAATGATATATCACTGGACTCAACCTCTCCAGGGCTGTCTTTTGGCTGCGGTATAAGATCCATTGGTTGCCTTGAGATCGTAAATAAAAAGGAAGTCAATTAAACTGCAGGTTCAAACTCTCAACTTTTAGATGGACAAGGACCATACCTTTCGTATGAAAGAAGATGAATACTATAAAAAATTTAATTTTTAGTGATAAAATTTTAATGATAAAAATATTTTTTATCATAAATAAATATAATTTTGTGATGAAAAAAATTTATTGTCAAAAATTAAGTATTTACGATGAAAAAAACTTTCGTCGCAAAAAATTAAATCTTTTGTGATGGAATTATAATTTTCATTGCTAGAAGTAAATTTTTAACGACGAAATTTTTTTCATCGCTCGAGTTTTTATTTTTTTTACAAAGAAATAAATTTTTCATCATCAGAAATAAAATTATTTGCAACAAAAAAATTTTCATCGTTAAAAATTAAATTATTTATGATGAAATAATTTTTATTGTAAAAAATATATTTTTTACGATAAAATTTTTTATATTTGGCGATGAAAATATTTCGTCGCTAAATGTTATTTTGTTAAAAAAAAAGTTGAATCTTTTGTGACGAAATTTTAATTTTCATTGCTAGAAGTATATTTTTTTGCGATGAAATAAATTTTTCGTCGTCAAAAAGAAATTATTTGCAACGAAATAAATTTTTCATCGCTAAAAATTAATCATTTACGATAAAAAAAAATTCGTTGTAAAAAATATAGTTTCTACGACAAAATTTTTATATTTGGCGACGAAATTATTTCGTTGCTAAAGATTGTTTAGTTGGAAAAAAAATTTGTTGTTTTAGGGCAAAATTTTGCCACAAAATGCGAGATCACCCTCTCACTGTCCCACGCCGCCGACATGCCGCTCCCTCCCCAGTCGAGCTTGATGCCTGCCGTCATCCTCCCTCCTCGATCGAGCATGCCACCAGCCGAGTTGAAGCCCTCCACGCCATAGTGCCGGCCGTCGCCCATCTCTCTGTCGCACTCTCACGCTACCACCACCAGTCCTCCTCCTCCCTCTCCGATCGAGCTCGGTGCTAGCCGTCATCCTCCCTCCCCGATCGAGCGTGCTATCGGTCGGGTTGAAGCCCTCTCCGGTTGGCATCTTCCCTCCATGCCACCGTGCCGGCCGAGTCACCTGTCTCTCGCTCTCTCACGCTACCACCACCGGTCCTCTTCCTCCCTTCCCGATCGAGCTCGGTGCTGGCCATCGTCCTCCCTCCTCGGTCGAGCACGCCACTGGCCACCGCCACCACCGTCGTCTTCCTCCCTGATTTCTCTCTCTCCCTCCCTCACTTTCTCTCTCTCTCCCTCTCTTACGGTTGTTCCTTCTCCTAGAGCCGTCATGTCGCCACCACCTTGCCACCATCGCCATCGCTGTCGTTGCATAGCCACCGATGTCCGTTTAACTCGGTACCTATCTCTCTCTCTATGTGTAGGATTCACTGGAGAGTTGGAAGATCAGGCCAATTTTTTTTAAAATTTTTTTAATTTTTGTTCTCCCTTTTTAATTGATTTTAGTCATTAGGCATGATTATTTATTGTTCTACTCTGAAGCATAGTTCATGATCTAAAAATAATTTAAAAATAAAAATAATTATAATAATAATATATTAATTGTAGCATAATAAATTTATAAACTTTAGAATTTTCGTTCAAGGATAGCGTACATGAACCAATATTTATCATTTAATGAAAAAAAAAATATTGGTGTTGTACACACTATCCTCGAATTGTCCTTGTAGACAGTTTGGGCATGTGAGTAAATTTTATATTGCAGACCATGTGCTTCTATATTGGAGAGTTTTGTCGGTATTTTCGATTATATTCTCTAGATACATAGCATAATTTTAGTATTTGTGTATCTGAAAAACTGTATCAAAATGCTGTCAAAATTTTTTTGATGTAGAAGATATGTATTGCAATATTAAATTATTGCGTTCCTGAATAGGATAGGACCATCACCCTATAGGTAGGGGATGTAAAGTGTTAGTCAACTATTATTACATAAGATTGATTGTATAGTTTGCATCATAAACATATAGGCATGGATCGTAGTTGGATGTTATTGCCTGATAAGTTTTGTCCCGAGTATATTACGGGTGTGACGTCTTTCATGAATGTGGCATCCAATCACACTAGGGAAGATAAGAAAGCTCCTTATCCATATCGTCGATGTAGGAATTATATTGGTATACCCTATCAGACATTCAAAATTATTTATACGAACATGGTATAGATGTGACTTACAAGAGATGGACTTGTCATGGTGAAAATTTGCCAACTAGCTCGAGCATGTTGCCCAAGAGTTTCACAAATCCATCGTCAGTAGGTAGATCATCTAGTCATGAAAGGAAAACACTCGATGCAGAAGATAGAGAAATTTTGGAGGATCTCCATCCGGAGTTATTTAAAGTAAATATGGAAGCAGGAGCAGAATATCAGCATCCCATTCCGAGATAAGAAGCTAAAGAGGACAGTAACATGCCTGTGAATGATAGATTCGAGCATCTATTAAGAGATGCGCAAAGTGACGTTAATTCTGGTTGTAAGAAGTACTCTCTATTGTCCGTCGTAATAAAGTTATTACATATAAAGACACTGGATAAGTGGTCAAACAACCTGTTTAATTGGTTGCTCAAATTTTTGAAGGACCTACAGCCTGAGGGAGAGTTACTTCCATCAAATCATTACGAAGCCAAAAAGTTATTGAAAGGACTCGGATTGGGAGTCGATGACTTGGGCCTATGCTGTGAAAAGATACATGCATGTCCGAATGATTGTATTTTATTTCGGAAGAATAAAAAAGATTTACAAGTATGTCCGATTTGTCATTCAAGCAGATGGAAAGAAAGTCGTGGTAAGGATAAAAAGAAAAAAAAAATCATACAAGATTTTGCGGTACTTTTCAATTACACCACAATTGCATCGATTGTTTATGTCAAGGCATACTGCCTATGACATGCGATGGCATAAGGAGGAAAACAACATCGACGATGATGTCATGAGACATTCATCAGATGGAGATGCGTGGAAATATTTCGATCGTGAACATCCATGGTTTGCAGCTGATTCACGAAATATCAAGCTAGGGTTGGTAACAGACGGATTTAATCTATATGGTAATCTTAGCACTACATATAGTATGTGGCCTGTTATGGTATTTCTTTAAAATTTACCATCTTGGAAGTGCATAAAATCACCTTTTAATCTGCTAGCTTTGTTGATCCCGGATCTCCGTGCCCCTGGAAGAGACATCGACATATTTTTAGAGCCATTGATCGAAGAGTTGCAATACTTGTGGGAAGAAGGGTGCAAAATGTATGATCATATTGCAGGAGGCATCTTTCACATACATGCGGCACTGCTTTGGACAATTAACGATTTTTTTGCATATGACGATATTTTTGGATGGTGTACAAAAGGGTATAAAGCATGCCCAACTTGTAACGATGATATTATATCAGATCGTATTCATGGAAAGATTTGTTTTTCCGACCATCGATGTTTCTTGTTGAATGATCATAGATGGAGGAGAAGTCTTAAGTTCAACGGCAAGCATGAACAATATGCCCAACCAAGGTTCTGATCTACGAACAATATTTTAAATCAGCTATCCGACTCATAGGATGTCAAATTTGGTAAGGATTCAGCCAGCCAAGTAGGCGTACGAACAAGTATCGAAAATTAGAAAAAATAGAGCAAGTTGTTCAATCTTCCATATTGAAAAATGCTTCTTCTTCGACACAATCTTGACGTCATGCACATTGAAAAGAACATATTTGATCATGTATTTTATACTATCCTCAATATCGAAGGAAAAACGAAGGATACCGTGAAGGCTCGTCTTGACTTGGAGGACATGTAGATTAGAAAGGAATTACATTTGATTTGACAGGGGGATAGACTGGTGAAGCCATTGGCATGTTATGTACTGAACCGAAGAGAGAGAAATTAATTTCTCATATATTTGAGATCAGTGAGATTTTTCAATGGATACGTCTCAAACTTGAAATGGTGCATCAAGCCAAAAGATGGGAAGATCGTCAGGATCAAAAGTCATGATTGCCATGTGCTTCTATAACATGTGCTTCCAGTTAGTTTGCGTGGATTGTTGTCGGATAATGTGTGCGATGTATTACTTGATCTGAAAACTTATTTTTGGAATTATGTGTGAAGATGTTGAGGTGAAGTAAGATTGACATATTAGAGAAAAAGATTATCATTACTCTCTATAAGCTCGAGATGATATTCCCTCCCGTCTTCTTTGATATCATGGTGCATCTTTCAGTTCATCTTCCATATGAGGCTAGACTAGATGGGCCATTACATACAAGATGGATGTACCCAATTGAAAGATAATTGCATGATATTATAATATTTATTATTCATTATTGTATTTTTTATTATATATGTATATCAATTGATTATTTATTGGATAGGGAGATGCGAGAATACAAGAGTGCCGTCACTAACAAATCACAGCCTGAAGGTTCAATAGTGGAGGCACACATTATGAATGAATGTCTGATATTCTGCTCTATGTACCTTCGGAGAGTGAAGTCCAAATTTACGAGGCCACAATGGAATGTCGATGTTGACGACATTCTGATCGATAGATTATCCGTGTTCTCCAATGTTGTCCGACCATATGGTAAGAAAGATTTTTGAATGTTGATACCACAGAAAATGGATGATATGCATTGGTATGTGCTAAACAATTGCGAAGAGGTGGAAGTGTACATAATATGAGCATATACATTTAATTTTTTTTTGTTGATATATGCATGAATGTACATACTCGTAGACTCTAAATAAAAATATACATGTTATTACTATATCACTTCAGTGAGCACAAAAGTGAGCTCAGAAGAATCAATCCTACATTAGCAGCAGCACGGCATAGGAATCAATTCGCATCATGGTTTGACGAACGGGTAAGTTATGTTAATGTTCACCATGATTTAAAGGTTCGTTTATATAGTATTTATTTTGTCAAACTTAATCTGCTTATTGTTCTTTTAATTGTAGATAACTCAGCTACGTATAGACAATCCTAACTGTTTCAGTGATGACTTAGCCGCACTTGCACGAAAATCTGAAAGACATATATCGGTATATTTAGCATGCATAGTCAATGGTGTGGGGTTCTTAACAGAATATTATGATCGCGATCGAATCACACAGAATTATGGAATAAGCATCAAGGGCGAGCACAAGGGTGAAATAATAATTTTTTTTTGTGTTCTGTATTAGGTTATAGGGCTGAGATATAGTGATCTTTGGTGGGTCATGTTATTCAAGTGTTGATGGTATGATTTAGGATGACACAGGCTAATTGTTATAGATCCTCAACTCGCCAGTGTCCACACTGATCATGTGTGGTATAAAAGTGATCCTTATATTTTTGCAAAGCAAGTGAGACTAATGTGGTATATTAATAATACCAAAATGAAAGAGCCTTGACGAATTGCAATAAGGGCTCAGCATAGATATTTGTTCGATCCCATATTTTCACATGCTCGAATGATGAAGATCTAGAGAATGAAGTCCATGCAACTATTAAAAATGAAGCATATCAAATACAAGCACCAGATAACATACTGGTGCTAGATGATACGATCGACATAGGACAATTGCAAAGAGACGACTGCAAACTTGAGGATGTTCCTATTGTTGAAATGTCGGTAAGGGCATGGGCACGGGAACAATCCAACAATAATTTGGAAACTTAATCACATGTGGATGATGACTTCATCAATGACGATAATGATAGCACTTTATGGTCGATGCCTTCTATGAGTCCTACTGAGGACGACTATATGGATACGAGTTCAGATTCTAAGAATAATAATTAATATGAATAAATAATTTAATTTATTTTTTTGTTACATCATGTAATATTTGAGTTTTTTTAATTACGTACTGATTTAAATTATTTTAATCATTGCAGCACCATAGCTGATCCTAGATGTTGACGTTCGCGGAGTAGACAGCAGGCCTCACTTGATGATACACATCCTCACTTTAGTATTTTGCATGACAAGTTAGAGGATTTAGATGAGACTCAGCTGCTTAAGTTCACAGAGCAGACTAGTGCTCAGCCAGAGCCTGCCTAATCAGAGGTCATGGCATAGCAGCATCATCTCCCTGTAGGTACATCTTTATCAATTTATAAACTATGTATATTTTTTTGTTATGTGCATCCATTGGTAGATGATATATGTTCATTTCACAAATTTTTATATGCAGGAACACACCAGCAGCGTGCAATGCGTGGTCCTAGTAGGGATCTCGTTTTAGAGAAATACGTGCATACGCACAATAAAAAACCAAAAATACAGATATTTCGAGATCATCTGGTTGGCACAGAGATTAGTATAGTCGCAAACGAGATCAGTCTGTATATGTGGAATCATTTTTTATAGGCCGTCGTAAGTTTCAAGCATATAGCCCCTCAATACCGCAATGCCCTAGTCTCTTACATCAAGATAAGAATTAACTTCAAATGTCTTGCACATCATTACATGATCCATATTATTTTTTGTTATATGGATAGTTCTTTATTATATGAATAATTCTATATATTTGCTTTTTGTTATGATAAATGTTCATATGTGTAGGATAATATTGACTTCGAGGATTGCACCGACGAACAAGTGACGGCATGTATTTTCAAAATGACTGCAAATAGATACAGAGATCGACGATGTAGGCTTTATAAATACTGCAATGAGCTGCAGGCAAAGGGGATTGACCTTATGACCCAGCCTTATAGAAATTGGGCTGGGTCTAGTGACAATTAGCGGTGGTTATGCGAGTATTTTAAGAGTGAGGCATTTCAAGTATGTTTAGTATTTCAAGTTATTTTGATATTGTTATGTCTTTTATTGGTTATAATTGTATATATTTTGTAGCAACGATCGGAGGTGAATAAGATGAGTAAGAGTAAGATTGATTTTATTCACACGCAAGGAAGTGCCTCTTTTGCACAAAAAATAAAGAGGATGGTACGTAACTATATTTGCAATTGCACTATAAGTTCTTATTAAATATTTAAATTATTTTGATGTCTTTTTTCTTCTTTTCTTTTGTTTGAATAGGGACTATCCGGGGTCAACGTCTATGGTAAATTCTATCAAAACAAGATTGGCAAGTTTGTGACTGAGGAGGTGAGACAGCATCGTATAAGTATCATTACTCTATATTTTGAATGCTTTTAAAGATTTTGAAATAAATTTATGGTGTTATTTAGTCTATTGTGAAGGAAAAAATGTTACAATTGAGAGAGCAGGCGACAAGGAAGGTTGGATCTGACAGTGATGCTGGATCACAGCAGGTTTGTTCGATGATAGATGATGTCCTCAGGCGGCAGCTAAGATTTGGGCATAGCATGCGATCAAAAAAATCTCGCAGTTCATCATCCAACCGGTCTGATGATACCTCAGTGCTAGAGGTAGTTAGGACATCGATGAGCAAGATACAGGATCAAATTACTTACTGGATAAATCATAGTCAGACGCTCAAGAGAATAGTGGCTGCGATGGCGGGACAGCTCGGTATCAATGCCTCTGAGTTAGCACCTCTACAGGTACATGATGTCGCCTCTGCACAACCATCGCAATACACATCGGCCCAGAGATCGATGAAGAGAGAACGAGGCCAATGACTCTGATGATACATAGTTTGTAGTTTTTTAAATTTTAAATGATGTATGAACTCATATTTTTGTGTATGACAATGATGGCTATGAAACTTATTACTATTTAGAATTGCTATTTTGAATTTGAATGTTTTTATGGTGTTAATATTTTTTTTTATAAAATATATTTGATCTAATGAAAATTTACATTTAAATAGGTACTTTTATGATAAAAAAATATTTTATTTTATCGATAATTTAATTTAGCGATGAAATATTAATTTCATCATAAAAAAATTAAAAAATTTTGACGATCCTAAAATTCAAATTTTCACTATATTTTGTGATGAAATTTTTTATTTCATCACTAAAATTGCGACGAAATAAATTTTCATCGCTAAAAATAATTTTTTTTTATCACAAATTTTATTTTTTTTCTTTATTTTTTTTAGCGATGAAAATTTCTTTTTCTTCACAAAATTTGTGACAAAATTTTTTTTCATCTCAAAACTTGCAATGAATTTTTTTTTTAATCTCAAAAATTATGATGCAATTTTTTTTGTCACAAAAATTACAATGAAATATTTTTTCATCACAAAAATTATGATGAATTTTTTTCATCGTAAAAATTGCGACAAAATTTTTTATTTCGTCACAAAAATTATGAAGAAATTTTTTTCATTGCAAATTTAGCAATGAAATTTAATATTTCGTCGCTAATTTTTTATGACAAAATACTATTTTTCATCTTTAAAATTAAAAAAAATAATAAAAAAATTTCAAATGAGTAACAATTGATTTTTGACGATGAGAATATTTTTCGTCGTAATTTTAGCGATGAAAGTTTAAGCTCTTGTGATAAAAATATTTTGTTGCTAATGCTGCGAACTTTTTCATCGTCCGATTGACTATTTTGGATGACGAAATAAATTTTTTTCATCACTGAGATCTTTTGCTATGAGGCTTTCTTTACAAACTTTTAGCAACGAAAATTTTTATCACTAATAGTTTTAGTGATGAAAAAATTTTATCGTAAAAAATTAGATTTCTTGTAGTAAAAGGAACGATTTTCCATCCTTCACATGAATCAACCATTGGGCTGCGTGACCATCACTTTGAGATCTATACAAATAGATCAATAAAAGAACTTGAGGAGCTTTTTTTTTTTTTTATTATCAATAATTGACATTGTGAAAAAGATGGATCATTTTTTCATGCGAAAGGTACCAATGGAAGCATTTCAGAAAGTTTCTAGGTTAGAGAGAGAAATTTTTTTTCAAAAAAAAAAAATCTCTCTACTATTGAGGATAAGCAACAATATAATACAAAAAGTTTGGAAGGAGAGAGAATTGAGGATGAGCACACATGCTAAATTCCACATCATCGTATCACAACTTTAAATTTGAGCTACATATAGCTAGAAGAAACTTAGCATTTAGGATCCAATAAAGTCTAAAACCAGCTATTTATCATGTCACTCCGCCATTGCATAACAAATCACCATTTGGACATAGAGAAGGTCCCATGATTGGTGGCGGTACTTGAAATTATACGCATTTCGATAATCAAAATAACCAAACAATAGATAAAATTCTAAAATTTATTGTCAAAATTAATAAAAATATTATTGTATCTCATAGTAAGTGGATCTAATTTAATTTTGAAAAAAAATGTGAATCAAGATTCATATAATTGAACCATAAATGATCAAATAAAATAAATAAGTAACCAAGATGACTTTTATTTGAACTGTATCATGAATCATAATACCATAGACAGCAATGGAAAATGTTGTGGGCAGATCGTGGGGGGATCTCCCTTAATAGTTCCACATCGGGCAAACTATGAAGTGTAATGTGCTTAAGTGGGATACGAGTATGCATTCCCTCACGAGGCGCCTTTTGCCTGCCACTCAGGCCGAAGGACAAAATCGTGACTCCAGATGCACGTGCGTCCAAAGTGGCGGCATCCCTGGGGGGAGCAGACAATACTTCGTGAGGTCCGAGGCGATGCCTCCGATGACCCTTGACACGTGCACACATCAGTGAGGGAATGCGTGCTCGTATCCCACTTAAGCACATAACACTTCAGAGTTTGCTCGATGTGGGACTATTAAGGGGGGTTCCCCCATGACCTGCCCACAACACAGCCCCCCACTCTGGAGGGTTACTGTATGAGGATAGGGGGCGGGTGCCCCTACCTGGCGCACCACTGATGTGTGCACGTGTCAAGGATCGTCGGAGACATTGTCTCGGACCTTACGAAATATTATCTGCTTCCCTCAGGGACACCATCACTTTGGATACACATGCATCCGGAGTCACGATTTTATCCTTCGGCCTGAGTGGCAGGCAAAAGGTGCCTCGTGAGAGAATGCGTGCTCGTATCCCATTTAAACACATGACACTTCAGAATTTGTCCGATGTGGGACTATTAAGGGGGTCCCACAACAGAAAATAAAAACAGATACAAGATCCAGTCAACGCATACGAAGTAAAATAACAGCTCATTATATCATATACATTAGCAAATCATTAAACCTATCTGGGATGGACACCAAGCTGGAATTTTGTGTATACCATTCTTTGCTCCTAGCAATCTAGTAAACAATTCAGTCTGCATACGTGCTAAGACACCTATTACAGGACATAAATCATCGTTCTTTTGGAAAATGCTGAACTGCTAGACTAATTATATGAATATAATCCTCAGAAATTAGGATTACTCCCACGAAATATTTGATTTTTTTTTTTTTTTCAGAGTTGGTCAGAGTGGTACATGCACCAATTGGAGACGCACATGAAAGCACGCATCCCGCTCCATGATGGCGGTGGGTGCCGCCTTGGGTGCTCGACAAGGCGGGTCCCTCTGAAATGAACCCAGCGAGCGAAGCACGGAGGGCGGTCGGTGCCGTCAGACGAGGGTGGTCGGTGCCGTCAGACACGGGCTGGCTGCGGCCCACGTGCGCCAACCAGTGAAGCCCGGACACATGTGCGGCAATCGAAAGGCGCTTTTGACCACACGTACAAAGAGTCCCTGCTCAATCACCGGCTGCCCTATAATATGTACATGTACATATACCATGTTCTAGTATTGGCATTCTCTCATCTCTCAAGCTCCCCAACATTTCTAGCTAGAATTAAGTTATTTAGAATTGAATTCAAAAATAGCTATCAAATGAATATAATCGTTATGTATTGTTATAAGAGGAAATTTTTATCAGAAATTACTTTTTTTGACTAATACAATGAAAAATTTTAAAAAATGTTGACCATTCAAATGTACATTATTAATACAACAGCCGTTATTTTAGAGCATGATATCAATTTGTCAGGGGAAGTCTTTTTTTTATCTATTTCTTTTGCAAATGTCACAAAGAAATTTAAGCGAAAAGGAATGGTTACTACAATTATATCACTAAACCACAGTATGTTTTTCTGCTAAATAGACAGTCTAAATCCACTGAATTGGGGTACATCTGATCATATCAGAAAATAAACGTTATCGAAACAAAAAAAAATATAGTAGCACAATTTAACAATACCCAAATATTTAGATCCTATCTGGGAAATTCCTGCATAAGGAATCCAGCGGGATTGCTTGTGAATGGAGCTTGAGAGATAGGAGCCAAAGAAGGAGCAGGAGAGCATGGGTTTCGTGAGCCAGGTTACTACGCGATATTAAACACAAAATAAAAACTCAAAATGTCTTCCTTCTATCCCATTTATTTACACCTAAAAATTAATCAATCATCGACCAAATATAAGATGAATTAAGATTTGGCTAATTATTTGTGCATAATCCTTCAAGGAATAATCTGTAGCTACCTGTTACTTATACAAGAGACTATATGTGCATAATTGATTGTTAGAGTTATCTTTCTAAAGAACGATATCAAAATGGAATATTCTTGTAGATAACCATTGGCAACCACCGAGAAGGAAGTTATCCGGATAAGAAACCATGAAAAAAAAAAAGGTTATTGCTAGAAATCTACCAATTTGCATAATGAAAAGGAAAAAGGCTTCATTTGACCACAAGAATACTTGACTATCTCAATATTAGCTTATATTATATGTCTCTTCTTTTTACCACAATAAGCATCAAGAGGATTCTGCGTTCATAACTTGATGTAAAGCTCTCTAATATAATGCCTCATTCTATCTCGAAGGAGATCAATCGAGTGTCAAGAGGATCTGCGTCATAGACTCTTTGGCTTATCCTATTCTCTAGTACGATGGCCATCCACCATGGAGAATACTTGTTGGTGTCCTCAATTATATTTCTTCTACTTGTGAATTAAGCCATTCATTCTCAGTATGACATAACCACTTTGTTGTTATTAATTTCTCTATCTATGAGTTATTACTTTTCCTCAATACTTCTTTTTTTTCCTATATTTGCATTTTATTAAAAATTTTAAGTCCTTTGCCATGAAATTTTACTTCCTAACTCTTTTAGTTGTATTCATACTAGAGTTATATAAGTACTCCATCTTATCAAAAAAAAAAAAAAAAAACTTTTCTTAATCGGTCATATAGGATCGACCTGATCGATCTTGCATGTGTGCATCTCTCAATCCAAAAAATTATATTTTTTTAGGAAAAAACATTAAGACTAGATTGTGCAAACCTGCACTCTCTTTTCCTCTTTTGCTCCCTCCCTCCACCCCATTCTCTAAACGTGGCTAGTTCTTATTGGATTTAGCCAAATAAACCTTTAATGTTATATAGTTGACAAACATTGTAATAACCCAGAATTCCATCTAAAAAGACTAGTCAAAAAATACTATTCTAGTTCCTTGATCCTATATAAATACCTAGGATCTATCCATTATATATCTCATACGGGACTAAACATATTCTTGTACAAATCCTCACATATGCCTCTGCTTATGTCTTAGCATCCTCCCTAGGCTAAAGATCAAAATCACTTCAAATTCAATCATAAGTACCACAAATCTAATAATAAATATTATAATTTATTCATAGTCAAATGAATCCATACCGCAGTATCCATTAGTCCACATAAGTCATGGATCAGATTTGCTCTGATGCCATTTATAATAATCTATAATGTCATCCGAAAAGATTTGCTGAAAGATATTATTTCAGCTCTTTAATTTTATATAAGTATCTAGTATTTACCCATCGTATAGCTAATGTAGGACTAAACATATACCTATGGATCCTCACAAATATTGAAACAGGCATTTCTAATGCACATTCCAGCAACATCTTTGGTTTTAGAAGAAAGTTGGGAAGAATGGATGTAACATTCATTTTAGATCTAAAGCTTCAATTTTTTTCTATCGGCAAAGTCTATAGATGTGGGGTGAGCATATTCTACTTGAGTAGTGGAATCATGTTTGTCTTTCCATCTAATTAATGTCAGGTAAGCTAATATATGTGATCATATAGTTAATATTCAATTAAACTTCAACTAAATTCTTGATAGTGGCCCCAAATTGATAGCCAAGATTTTTTGCATGACACAATCCAACTTGTTGCACGTCAATAGTTGAACCGTTCTCCCACATTAGATTTATTTTTGTTTCTCTGACTCTGATCATGGAGAAGCTTCATCCTTGACTCCAATTCAAAATTTTACCATTTGACTCCAATTCAAAGTATGTCTCTCACCCTCTCCTTGTCACGGCACCAAAGAAGACTTACTCAAACATGGTAGATCACACTATGATCTCATAACCATATTTCGCAAAACTTTTGTCAGGATCGATTCGGTCAGCTCGCTAGCTAATGTATATTATGTCATACAACAATCTGATCAAAGTCCACAACATGATGTATCCAATTAAATAGAAGGCTGTTAGAGCTTGAACTGATAATGTCAACCAAGGCAATTAATCTCCTTCTTGTTATGAAGCAAAACAAAGGGTGATAGATCTGACGGCCTGCATAGAATTCTTCAAATCTGCCAACCACTCAAACAACAATTAGACATATGTCGTAGTTTTAAACTAATAAGTCTTGGGTCTAAACTTTAAGCATGCTTCGTGACCATGTCCAAGATTGCATAGACAAATCCCTAACACCACCCAACTTGCTTGTAACGTTTGCTTAAATAAGTGGACTGGCATGACAAAAGTTGATGTAGGCAGCTAATATTTTATATTTGCAAGGGAGGCATGGAATGAAGAAAAAAAACAAACAAAGATTGAGGCACTTAAACGCTTAAACATCAGTATAGTGTATCTTAAGAAACAGATTAGTAGACCTCCGGGTCATGAAGTGTTGATGTCATTAAATATTAAAGTGCAGAGAATCTGATCTCCTTCACCATGCTTAAGATCTTGTCAAATAAATAATGCAACTGCATATGGACCCCAAAACATTTGTATTGCTTTTGATAATTAAATCAAACAGTGAAGTCATGCAAGATATGATGTCTCTAAGGAAATCTATAAATAGCACTATGTGCTTCCCAAGTTTTTTAATTGACTTCGTATTACCTGCCTCCACCATCCCTTTGTTACCACTATTTTTATACTTTATTGCTTTATTGTTGCATGCGAGCAATGTTATGCGCATGCAATCAGCCGTGTAACACCTGCAGATCTGCGAGCTTTATTCATGCATAGCTATAGCCTAATCAATCATGCACGATTGGTAGATGTTTAGCCTAATACTTGCACCTAGATATGGTCTTTTTACTGAAAATATGCACCAATCCAAATCTTATGGATTCGCGCCGTATCTTTCGGACGAAAGAGTGATTCTCCTTCTTTTGCGGCACAACCGTCAGATCGCACAATATCTTCTCCGAGATCCACACGGATGGATGAGGATAGAGATCGGAGTTTTTTAGAATTTATACAAAATATGATCCAATAGTTGAGATCATGAAAAAGAATCAATCATTCTCAAATCTTATAATTTTTTTCGGATATCAACTAGCTAAATTGGTAAAGTCACTGGATGCCGATATCGATACAATGATCTACATCTAAGGAATATCCTCTCAATTTTAGCTCAATTTTACTTACACCCCATGTATTTTAAAAAGTATCAAACTAATTCTTCTAGTTATTGATATGTTCCAATATTGTCCAACTATTCATTTACCAATAAATAATGTTAGCTTTTCTTCTTAATAGATAGAAATACTCCTTGCTCATGAGTGGGCTTAGAGAAGGCAGAAGATGGGAAGGAGAAGCGGATAAGGAGAAAGAGGAGGAGGGGAGAAGAATCACCGGTGAGGAATGAGTTGGAGGAGGATAAGGAGGAAAAGAGAATAGCAAGGAAGGGAAGGGGGAAAGATGGGTTGCCAGTGAGAAGAGACGGAGGTGGAGAGGGTCACCATGGAAAAGAATGGCTTATGGACGGCTTAAAGGAGAAAAAATGAGAAGAAAGGAGAGGAGGTGGAGGAATGGATGGAGATGAAAGGAGCTATCATGAGGAGGAGAAATAGGTGAGAAGAAAAGAGAGGGAGAAAGATGGGCTACTAGTGAGAAAGGGCGGATGCGAAAGAGGCTATTGTAGAAGGATAAGGCTCGTGAGCGAGTTTAAAACAGAAAAAAGGATGAGGAGGAGGAAAGAGAGGAGGAGTGAATGAGGAGGAAAGGGAGGAAGAGAAAGGGGCCGCCGTCAAGAAATATATTAGAGGAGAAAAAAGACAAGGAGGAGAAGAGGAGGGGAAGGAAAGGGAGAGGAATATATGTTGCTAATAGAAAGGGATGGAGGTAGAGGGAACCACTGTGGAGAGAGTAGTTTATGAGCGGCTTGGAGAAGGAAGATAAGAAAGAAGAGAAAGGGGAGGAGGTGGAGGACAGGTGCATGGAGGTTGAGAGAGTGGTCATGGAGGAGGAAGAAGAAAGAGGGATGCCAAAGGCGGAGGAGAATAGGATGAATCGGAGAAGAGAAGAGAGAGAAGGGAGGAGGTTGAGATAAGGATATTTTTATTATTTCATAGAATCATAAAATCATTTAATGGCCACGTGATATCGTTCCGTTAATAAAGATAAAGAGCTAGATTATATTGAAATATACCGATAATCAGAATGATTGATTTGATATTTTTTAAAATATAGAAATGTAAATGAATTGAATTGAAATTGAGATGATATTTTTGTAATTTATTTTTTTTTTTAAAAAAAATATGATTCTTTGAGAACTCAAAAGATCCCAAGTTACTTCACTGTGAGGAGCCTAGATTTGGATCTAAAATTATCTAAATGCCCTTCCCCAGACACCACAAGCCAGCGCATGTTACTGGAATCTCGTGACATTGCAAGACAGCCCTATGGGATGCACAGGTTCAACTTCTTGTTGTGGTGGAGGCTAATGCACAATAACTGGGCCCACCAAGATGTCGCTTTTATAGCATGTGTTTGCGCGGAGCGTGCTGGTGAAGTTGATAGGGTCCAAGGAGCTGTCCTTGTAGGGACCTGAATAGATGACTTCGCCTATCTTCCTTCATTTTAGCTTTCAGAATTGAAAACATTGTAATTCCTTTTATTTTGTAACATGGATTCATGAATTATTACATTGATGCAGCTAATCGGCATGGCTAAATTGCGACGGCGTAGTAAAGAAGATAGCTAGAGAACCTCACTAAACTATGATTTTTTTTGTTTTTTTGTTTTTTTTTTGAATCCAATCTTTTCCAAGAGTTATGTCGTGTTTGCTTGTCATTTTGTGTATGCCAAGAAATTCTTGAGTACATTATTTGTTTTTACTTGCTTCTCTTTTGCAGTTCCTATTTTGTTATAAGCATGGGGAGAAATCCTTCCACATATTTGATACAAATACCAAATGCACCCACATAAGCGTGGTGCATAAGAGATCGCAGAATACTCTCCCCTTCCTTTTTTTTTTTTTTTTGATAGATTTTTTTTGGTATATATATATATATATATATTTTTTTTTTTTTTTGATACAAATACTCTCCTGTTCCTTTGCTGATAAGTGGCTACGCACCATTCGTGCAGCATCAATTGTATAACCTAACCTTATCATTGAATTTACATGAGGAAAAAAAAAATCCATCAATAATAAGTGTCTCGTGCCAAAACTTAATATGAGTTTTAACTCGCACAAGTTATTGAGCTTCTCTAGCTGTGATGTCTTGGCCCCTTGGTAAAGTTCTGAGTGTGACTGGATAGCAAAATTCATCATACGGGTCCAAGCTATTTTCAGGACAGGGGTAGTCTCTTTCATATGAAAGAAGGATTCATTTTCCTCCATGCAACCATCTAATTGCATGATAGTTGCTTTGAGATCTATGAAGATGAATAAATAAAAGAGTTTGAAGTGCTTTGAAATCTATGTAGAGAACAATCCACTAGACATTGGAAAGAAGATTAATCATTTTATCATGTGAAAGATACAACCTGAACCCTTGGGACCATGATGCCTATCCTGACACGATCGAGCAGCCCGGTGGCTTCATTTTTTATTTTAGGATGAGAATGAGTTTTATGTTTGGTTCATGAACAATCTTAATGTCTTAATTAATAAGCAATAACCAATTTAGTGCTTCACTGCTTCTAATGGCATAAAATACATGTATTGATTTAGGTCATGATTGCAACATATATATATAGCGTGTTCCACATGAGTCTAACAAGCATTTCCTAATCACAGAATATAAAAGACAAAACTCAAAGACAAATGTTTAGTTCATATCATCACTTTGGTATTGTCATATATGGTTTCCAAGCGAAACTCCACTACACATTTGAAAGTCAATTATTGGCTACATGGAGATGAGGCCTACAAAAATTCTATTATTCTAATAAAATTTATAACATATATTATGTTCATCCAAGAGAACAGAATATGCAAAAGAGAGCCGAACTCAATTTTTTTGATGAAAAAAAAAAAGAATTATTGGGTCCAGTTGATAACAACTGGTTCTAGAAAGATAACAAATATTAAATATTTTTCTTTTTGATATATAAAATTGCAGAGAAAAAGAAAAAAAAAATGTTATTTGCACATGTTTGAAGAATTAGAAGAGCAATGATGTTGGGAATTGTAAAGATTAGTTGGTAATTGATATAATGTTTGGTGGACTAATAAATAATTAAAGCTTGCACAGTTTTCTTAGATTTAAAAATGTGATTTGCATTAGTGGCCATGCCTCTATTAACATGTTATTTGCTTTCATAGCCGATATTTTAGATTCGATTCTTTAATAGTGCGTCTATCAAAATCTGGAACTGGTTAAGTAAATCTCTGATCGGTCTTTCTTTTTTTTAAAAAAAAAAAATTGAAAGAGATACTTTAGAGAGAAATGGCTCCCATCACTCAAAAACTTGTTTTCCCACGTCTCATTTCACATCAGCTGCATTTCATTAAATCTTAAATTTTGTCATGCATTGCATCAAGGGCAAATAATTCTATTTTTGGAAGCAAAATATTTACAACTTTAGTTTGATTTGTGGAAATATTTAATAGAATGAAGAAGTGCTAACAAGGTATTAAGTTATTTTTTTAATCTTTAGTAATAACTTTTTATTGAATTAGATGAAAACCAGGGCTTAGACTCATCTCCCATCAATCACAACATTTACTCAGACTTCAAGCATTCACTGCAACCAAGATTGAAAAATTTTGGACTCAAGAATTTCTGGCTATTTAGTCAAAGTTATATTGGATGGATCATCAAATTGGTATATTCTCTATGGACTCATACTATAAATTGGCTTAATTACTTTAAAAATTCTAAATTTTTTGAAAAGATTTTTATATTTATCCTGGACTTCTATTTGTTGCAATCTGATCTTACAACTTTCAAGATATTCCAATTTCTCTTGTAGCCGTTACTTCCATCTAATTATCGTGATGGAAATGATATAGTAGATGATGTGGTGTGTAATAAGAGATGATGTAGCACATATTGCTAATATGGCATCTCTCAACTAATGTAGACTACGCTACTTTCCATCTTTTTAATCTATCCACCAATTAGAATTTTCTCTTTTCTTTTTGTCCTTTTAAGGTTTTCGATTTTTGTTTCCTTTCTCTCGTCCGACGACTGAAAAGCGATGATTAAGTTTTTGATTCGAAGCCCATTTGAAAGAGATGACTTATAGGAATATTGGAAGATCAGAGTATGAGTCTCCAAATCGTAGCATGAACTCAACAGGAAGCAATGATGGTGCAGGACAGCGTAAGTATGATCTTTTCACTAAAATATGGATTTTATGGAGCGATGATAATTTTGAAAAAAGATTCAGAGATTGCCAAAATTATCAGATAACTTTGCTCGATATTGTAGTTATAGTATCAGTTCTTTGATTATAATCTTTATGCATAATTATTCTTCTTTGCAGAATGAGTCCTATTACGATTAGTTTGCATGGATCAATTTGAAAATAAAAGATCGAGCCAAAGCAGCTCTTCTTGAAAAGAGAGATGAAGCAAGGGATTTGGAAGCTGAGGTGAAAAGATTGTCTGGAATCATTGAAAAGTATAAAAAAGAAAATTCATGTTTGAAAGAACATGTGTCAAAGTTGAAGAGATCAGACAATAGATCTGTAGGTAGATATCTTAAAAAGGGAAGCCTTTGATGTGAAAAAGAAAGTAACAAAGGTGAAGGCTGAACGTGCTGGGTTGACAAGGGAGTTTGTAAAATGTCCGTAAAAAAAAAAATTATTTGATTGCAATGATGGTTTCATGGGCAATATTGGTAGTTTTTTTTTATTAAAAAATAGATATAATTTTGAAAGTCATGTATGTAATAAATGTTTTGTAATCAGCTTTGTAACCAATGATATTATCTTTCTAATAAACTTTGAAATCTATTTTATACTTTATATAATAATTATGTGTGATCAGTATTCAGATGTAGAATTTAAGATTATTTCTAGTAATTAATAGTTTCACTAATAGATTTTGATGTACTTATGCTAACTAATATTGAAGCCATCAAGAGTTAAATTTTAGAGCTGTATATTACTGAAGCCATTAATGTTCCATTCAAGTAGCCATTATTAATAATTCAATTGAAAAGAATTTGCATAAGTTCATCTTGTGCTGAACTTGAATATTGTGCTGAACTTGAATGTTCTAGTCAACTTGTGCTGAACTTGAATCTGCATAAGTAGCTATTAATGTTCTAGTTAACTTGTGCTGAACTTGAATATTATGCTGAAGAAAATTTGCATAAGTTTAGCTGAAAAGAAGCTCTAATGTTGTGCTGAAACATTATCTAGAACTGATATTTCAGTATTTAAAGCTCTGAAATATAGGCTGAAAGAAGCTCTAATGTTATGTTGAAGAGTAAAACTTTTATGTGAGTGAAACCTAGCATTGAAACATGGGCTGAAAAAAAAATTGAAGCTAAGCCTTAAAACTGATATATAATGAATCTAAGCTCAATTGGTAGCTCAGAAATATTAAAATTAAGTTAAATTTCAAACCATTGTCTAGAACTAATATTTCAATGTTTATCTGAAACTTTAAAGAATCTATAATATTGTTTTAGAGATTTGAAACATTGAAATTGAAGAGCTCAATTTTAGAGGTTAATTGAAATATTGAAACTGGATATACTAAAAAGTTCAATTTCAGAGGTCAATTGAAACATTGAGACATTGAAACTTTAAAGCTCTACTGCTAGTTCAGAGGTCAATATCACAGCTCAATTTCAATGCTTTTGGTTTATTTAGATTGGTTTAGTTTCAGAGCTCTGAAACTTTAAGAGTAAACTCAATATCACATCATTACACATTCAAAAGTGAGATTGAGCTAGGTTTCATATCAATTTATAATAACGAAACATTGAACCAGGGCATTGAAATATTGAATCAGGGAATGCATTCATATAACATTGAAACATTGAGACATTGGTACCATATCATCTCATAACATTGAATTAGGCCATAAATTCAGATTACAAATAGTCTTTATAACATTGAACCAGGGCCCAAACAAGCTAAGATTTTAACACATTGTATCATTCACATACAAAATAAGGTGTAACCAACTGTATATATATCACATTATAAGATAAATATCTCATAGAATATTGATCCACAAACTAAACAAGGTTACACCACATAGGATATTGATCTACAAAAATAATTTAAGGACATTGATTCATAAGGACCTAACAACCATAGCCTATATCTTGTCCACTAACATTCAAAGCTATAACCCTCTAAGAGTGGTCTCCTCAGTATTGCTTCCTTTTGTGCCTGGCTGAGAGGAAGTAGGCTGACTATATCCTGATATGATAATATTTCTCTAGACATCTAAGTGTGCTATTATTGATTTCCTTACAACATAGCTTGCAGCTTCTCTATTGATACGCCTAATGTTAACTAAGCCCTGCAAAAAAAAATGCAAACAAGTTAGTATATTTAGGCTATAATTACAACAAAGTTAACTTATCATATAAAATCTTTCTCCAGTACTAGAACACACATAGAGCCCATAACCCTGTGGTAAGCTTTCCTACTTTCACCGTTTACTACTTTCCATGGAGGCTTATTATAATTGGGACTGCTGCTGCTTATTGCTTGTAGTCCTTTTCTTTAAAGAAAGCTTTGCTCAACTTGTTGTAGAACTTGTAACCTAGCATCAAAGGAAGATAAGTTGTTACTGATTACTAACTAACAAAAAGTGACTTGTAATATTACATTAAGTTAAATAATGAGTAACATCCTAATTGGTTAGAGCAGAACAATCTGAATTTCTCTTGGCCTGCCCCTTGGTCTCTTTGCTGATACATTATGAGTTGGAATACTTGATGATGCCTCACTCCTCTTAGGATATCCTTGCTTATTATGATCTCTCTCAAAATATATTTGACAAGTCATATATCTTCCTGCTCTTCAAAGCTTATGAGGGTTCTTAGATCTCTCATATGGGTCCCTTCTTTTTTTTTGGACCTACATGGCATTACTCTCATAGATGGAGGTAAGACTACATTTGCACCAGTCCTAGGCCAAAGCTTCTCTCCATTCACAGATTATAAAATAAATTCATAGCACATTCTTCAAGAATCTTTAGTATACCACTCTGCGATGTAATCTTTAACATCATCATTTTTATGTCATATTATAGAAATGGCATGAATACATGATATAGTTATCAAATTTCATGTATTACAAGCACAACTTCTGCTCATTAAACTAACTTCATAAGACTGTTCCTTATATGTCACCTTATACTTTCTATCTCCATTATAAATAGCCTCACACCATCTATTTTCAATTTTATTTCTCTCTATCTTTTCTTGAATCTGATGGCATATTCTTCTATACCACTTGTCAATTTTTTTTACCGTCCTTATCATTATTGTCCTTCTTATATCTTCAAGCATGTCAATAATTGGCTTCTCCTTTGTTCTAATTATATATGAGTTGAATGTCTCTGTCATATTATTGTTAACCACACTACACTATGGAAATGGACTAAAAAAGACCTTTACAAATTTTTTTGAGTTACTCTCTGTCAAGTCTCTCATACCTCCTCAAATAGTCCTTTCATCTCATCTAACACATCAAGAAAATCTCTTTTTGTGGTGTATTTTGATGCCCTAAAATAGGTAGATTTCAGAACCCCATCCTTATACTTTTTTCTTCAATTTCTATAAATATGCCTTGCACAATATTTGTGCTCAATATATGACAGCAAATCAGTAACTGTTTAAACCAAATCTTGCTTAGAAGCATGTAATAAAAGTTAGAGATTGAAATAAGAAAAACAAAAATTTTAAAAAAATATAAACTTTTATCTTTTGTTAATCATTGATAAATGTCCAACCCCATCCATCTCCAAGTTATAAATTCTCAACTAAAAGATTAATGAATTAAGACTAAGAATCTCTGCATTCTACCTCAACAGAGCTCATACAATTGGAAACATTTGATTGTTGGCATCTCTTCCAATGGTAGCTAACAATTCAACTTGATAAAATCATTTTAGAAAATATCTATCAACTCCAATAATAGGCCTGCAAGCTATCAAGAAATCCTTTCAAGTGCTTCAAACTCTACGTATAACCTTTGAAAGTGAACCCCATCATTAGTCCTATTAATCTTCAAAATGACTGTGGTCCTCTTGTTACTTCCTTTAGGCTCCTTACCATAATTATATAACCTTGCATAGTGCTTGTAATGAGACTCTCTAATCTTCTCCAATGTTGTTTGTCTTGCTCTCCAACATTTGGTGATCATCAATTCAACTTCAAATTTTATCCTGATATCATGCTTTATATCTCTTGGTTTATATGTAGGACATAACCTCAGCTTCTTCAAAAATTCTATCGCAATCCATCTTATAGTATTTGTCTGTTCTTATGAGTCCTTACACGTCTGTGCTCTCCTACATAAGTTTTAATTTAAAATTTTTTTATGGTATTTTCAAATAAATACCATACTCTAAAAGGATAATCATTAAATGTACATTTAACCTCAACTCTATAACCTCATTTTTACTAAACCTTAGATCATATCTTTGAGCAACGCTATACTTGACCATAACATCTTTGAATTCTTCAATTGTAATGAATGCCATTCCTTTACAAAACTTCACATCTCGCATGTCAGTTTTTGGGTTGAAATATGTTCATTTTTTTTTTTTATAATCTCACCAATCTCATTACAAAGTATGACATAGGAGTCTCAAACTTTGAAGAATCAAGATACTCACTATAGTACTCAGTGTCTTCTTCTACTTCATCTACACCAACACTCTTATTGGTTGGTCCTATAGTGACATCCATAAGTGATGGCCGCTCTCTCTGAAACCAATGAACAATGTCATTTGTCTTAATTCTTGCTTCCTTAGCTATCCTCCTTGCATCCCTCGGCTCTTCATCATCAGTTAGTAGCTCAATAGTTAAACTATCTTCACTGCTTGTTGGTTCACTATCATCATCTGGGCTATAGTCAACATCCAAAGAAGCTTCATCCATTCGAGCTTTAGATGTCTTTCCGATGTTCTTGTTCTTTTTTCTTTGAGCCCTAGTCATAGGTCTCTCTATTACTATATTTTTTTCTTTACTTTGAGCAGATCTCTCAACTACCTATTTTTTTTCTTTACTTTGAGACTTAGTTGTAAGTCTCCTAGCTACTTGCTTGTATCCTTTACTCTGAACCCTTTTTTCAGTCTCTTTCTCTATTATGCTTCTTTGTCCTCCCTCTTTGAGTACTTCACTAACTAGTATATTGGCTTCAGTAACTGCAGTGATGGCTACTTGATTGATTGGAACATTGGCTGCTTCAATAACTGAAATATTGATAGCTTCATCAATACAGATAACTTCATCAACTAATTTTTCATGTTCCACATAAATATTTAGATAATCCATTGTATCCAATGCCAATTCTATCATCTATTTAAGCTAACTATCTTCAAACAGTATTCTCATTCCCTAAGTATCATTCAAAATGGACACCCTATAGAATAATTTTAGGACTTCATCCACGCATAGTTCCTTTACCATATCAGTTAACTGCTTATAAAATATATTTTTTGTATCCTGGATGTTATAAAATATATGCCACATTTCCTCCAAAATAGTCAATGTGTCCATTCTTGTTCACAAATTTTTCACTATAACGTATAGCTACATTATTGAGACTGCCCACTCTACATGATATAAGAGATAATAATCTCAAAGCATGAAAAAAATTAGGTTTTAATCAAACAAAAAGATTAATTTAACTTCACTTGTACAGTCAGGTCTAAAAAAGGAGAAATACTTCAAGACTATTTTTCCAAAAATAACAATATCTTCAACGTCCCATAAGATAATATTAGTCTTGAGATTACTTTCTGCTAAAAACTGAAAATCTACTTGACGATACAGTCTTGGGACCACTTTCACAAGTCAGATAAGCGATGCTATTTGATTAAACTAATAGTTCATGGGAAAAAAAAAATCTAAGAGATATGTAGGGGATGCAAGTCGAATATTATCTTAGTGGCCAAAATAGAGAAGGGATTAGACCAATCACCATTGTTTTTCGAAATATATATCAAGCACAAAAGCTCATCGGTTCCGATCATTGGATAGAAAAGTGCCAACTGAAAGAAAAAAAATGGAAACTCTAGCTAGAGAAAGATTGTAAAGAAAAGAACTTACCTGCCACGTAAGCAATCTCTGCCACATTATCTCCCATTAAACACCATATAATAGCACATGACGACATCTGACCATTTCCATCACGATAATTAGATGGAAGTAACAGTCAGGAGAGAAATTATAACACCTTGAAAGTTATAGGACCTGATTGCAACGAATAAAAATCTAGGATAAATATAAAAACTTCCAAAAAGTTCAGAATTTTTTAAGTAATTAAGCCTTATAAATTTCTTAACTTCAATGGCACGAGCTGCCCCTTCTCTGAATGTATTTGGTATGCACCAACCTTGGAAAAGGTGAAAGTATTTCTTTGGCTAGCAAGGAAGAATAAGCCACAAAAATTAAAGTTCTTGCAAAGAAAGAATGAAATATTAGTTCTGGCTGTATTTTATGTGGGGCGAATTTGGAGTCCGCGAATCACCTATGCTTGTAGATATCCTGTTGCAAAGAGTATATGGACCATCATTAAATTGCAGATGGAGACCAACCGTTTTTCATGACTAGCTTGTTGACACTTCAGAGATTGAGGAACAAAAAGTAATGACTAATGAAGCTAGAAATCAACTAGCTGCTGTAATTTGCTGGAAAATATGGAGGGAGAGAAATGCATGTGTTTTCCTCAACAAGAAGGGAACCATTTATGGTGTTTTGCCGAAGGCGCTTCTTTCGTTAAGAAGGGAACCACTTATGGTGTTTTGCCGGGCGCTTCTTTCTTTAGCAGTTGGGGCTACATCTAGATGGAGACCTCACTTCTACCACCAAAAAGAAAATAAAGATGGAGACCTCACGTCAAAACCTATGGACAAGATTGCAATCCTTGGCACATCCTACCAATAGCTGATCTTCTTTCCTAAACCTGCTGTAAAATATTGGATCTTGTTTTTTATTTTTTTTGGTAAAACAAATATTGGATCTTGTTGAAGCTTTTCTTTGTCTTCTCCATGCATGTACGTGATTCAGTTGTTCTCTATTCTCTATTCTCTATAAACATTGCAAATTGCATCCTGCTACCTCCATTCACATCAAAAAATGTTATATTGGATAGATCATCAACTCTACCTAGGACGGTATCAAACTGATTGACCAGCACACTTCTTTTCACCTCCCCCCCTTGCTTGCAGTCATGTTTCCCGGCCCCAATATCCCTTTAAATGATTTGTCGCAACCGAAGCATTGGACTGAACAGAATCATACTTGTACCCAAAAAAAAAAAAAAAAAATGACGGCCATACTTTGATCGAATCATTTAATATTTTGGTCTAAGAAGAAGAAGAACTAATACATCCACTTCTAATCCATTTTTTTATGATGGTTTTGTCCTATGAAAACTTTGGAAAGGCTGCATGATTGGCTATGTGCATATCCCATTTCCAGTGGAGGAACAACCGCAGCATGGGCCGCACCCAGTCCACGTCCTAAGAAACACTGAAACATGGCTCAAGGATGTCTCGTTCTCAAGCCAGGCAGTACTCCCTGCTGCTATATCGTGCAACACGCGGCATGATGCCATGGTCCAAGGCATGTGGTGGAGCCAAGGAGAGATATCACATGCCACCAAAGTCCATAGTCTCTCATATATATGATTGATTCTTTGACAGCTTTCAGCTGTACCATAGCATGTCACCATATGCGTACTCATTCATGGCTACAATCGCCAGGATCTCATGATGTGATGCATGTGTGACATTACATGGCATGCACCAAGATGTTGGATATCTCTCTATACGAGTGGAATCCATTTTTACAGTATACCATAATAATTGGATTTTTCTTACGGAAATATATCAATGTAATATCTCTGGCTATCCAAGTAGAAGGTGAATTTTTTTTTGACAACTTTAAGCTATACCATAGCATGTCACATGAGTCATTCATAGCTACAATCCTCAGGCTCTCATGTGTGCTGCAAGCATGCATGTGTGACATTACATGACATGTGCCAAGAGAGGAAAGAAACATAAGAAGAAACTAGAACAACTCATTTTACCCAAGCAAACATGGGTAATGATGGCAAGAAGGACATCATGGAACGAAGAAGAAAACCCCCTCCAAAGTAGAGACAAGTTCGAAGGCAAGGTGTTAGGCAAAGCTAAGGGCGTTGGACCGTGCTTGTTGTTAGGTTCTCGCAACCCGGCATGGCTTGTTGGTGGAGAAACATGCATTGCCACCACATGTTGTCTCATGTTATGAGGACCGATTCCATGCACGTGGCGTTGCTCTGGATGCCCACATGAATGAAGTGACATATCATCCACCATCTTATCCTTATCTCATCAGGATGTGAATATATTATGATCTGAGCTACACTGATCACATAAAGTAATTGGATGATTATTTCTGAAAGTAAGGGTAATTAGTGTCCAAGACCATCTTGTTTGTATCCGTAGGCTACGTGCCATCCAAAAATCCCCTAAACCCTAGGTTGGAAACAGGGTAGGGAAAATGATCGAGGGTGAGGCCAAATTTTTTCAGCGTACTTAGCTGTAGAATAGGTAGAGATAAGTATTATCTTTTTCGGATAAACATATTTTATTCACATGTCATGATTACTTTGTACAATGCATGCAGTGGTGAAATTGTTTGAGTCAAAAGACAAAATCGTCCCCGACTTTGTTGTTAATTTTCGGGAAACTTTTGCAATTTATCACCGGAGGTGTCATAAAAAGTGGGGCGCAAACCCCGAACCTAAAGAATAATCTGTCCCCACTTATTCCCGATTTGATCAAATTATCGAGGATAAGTCATTCCGGGGGCCAAAATGGCATGTTTGCCACTTACATGAGGATACAGGCGGGATAAGTTTGGATGAAAGCCTTTCTGCATTCTAATGATCATGAATTTTTCTGAGGCCCTCTGCTCGTCTTTCTTTTTGTTGGTTTAGGATTTTATAATAGTGTTGCCGCCTCTGCGTGACCTGCACCGCAGCCATTTTTGACTTGGAGCCACTTTGGCTCCGCCCAATGCTATCCTTCTTATCCACTAGCCCAGCATAAGGAAGATCGAAGCCTAATGCTCATGAAACCATGTTAATTTTATTATTATATTATTTAGTGCCAAACTAAAATCACTGGACAGTAACATCATTTTTGAGAGAGATCAGTACCTCCTCAATGCGACAAGTGCATATCCAATATTCTATGTATCATGCATAAAAGAACAATAAGGAAAAGATGAACATTTGTTAATTTTATTTTAAGAAGATGCATGTTTTGATAAGAGATAACAGGAGGGGTAGATGGGAAAAAAATTATCGATGTTGAATATTTGGATTGATAGGAGCTTATATAGCACACATCCAATATATATATATATATATATATATATATATATATATATATATATATATATATATATTAGAGAATTAGAGATAAATTTTTAGTTCTACTGTCAACTTAAAAATAGCTCTCCAGTTGAGTTTTATGTAAAAGTAGTTTCTCATTCTAAACATAAATTAAAAGCAACTCTTTATTTTTAACTGAAATTACCTTTATACCTTTATAGTCTTATACCCTTAGGTAGTGTCTGGATGCCCCAATTCTGGATGGAATAAGGGTTTATTCCACTTTATTCTCCCAAACAAGTAAAAAAGATATGGTAGGCCATTCTGATTTAGCAATTTTGGTCAATCCTTCCTTATTCCCATCCATCCTGATTTAACTATTCCATGGTGGACTATCAAATAGCTTATTCTAGATCTTTAATGAGCATTAATTGCACCTTATTCTGGGTATATAGAATAACAAAGTATTAATTGTAACTTATTCCCAGTAGAATAGCAAATTTCCAACCAAACATAAATCTGGAATAATAAAGATGAATAAGCTATCATCTGAGAATTCATATTCTTATTCCAATAATAAGAAAAAGATATCCAAACACTATCTTATACAATAAAATAATATTCTTTTATAATAAGATGGTATTATATTATATTAGTACAGTATTACAATAAGATAGTACTATTTTATAATAGCACCTTATTGTTTTATAATAGTACCGTATTATATTATATTAGTGCAGTATTACAATAAGTCTGTATTTCTTTACAATAAAATAGTATTACATTTCAGTAAGGTAGTACTGTTTTATAATAGCGCAGTATTATTTTATAATATATATTATAGTGTTGCTTTATAATTATAGGAATAATTTGATTATTTTATATTATTTGAGAAGCTGCTTTTAAGTTATATTTCAAATGGAGAGTATTTTTTACTTGAAACTTAAATGAAGAACTACTTTTAAGTTTAAACTCAATTGAAAATTTTTTATTAATTTATTCTATATATATATATATATATATGTTGGTGGTGGTGATCGTCATCATGTTATTTTAAAAAAATATATATATATATATATATATATATATATAAAACAATATCATTATCTTCTTTTTCTTCTTCTTCTTCTTCTTCTTTTCTTTTCTTTTCTTTTCTTTTCTTCTTCTTCTTCTTCTTCTTCTTCTTCTTCTTCTTCTTCTTCTTTTTTTGTTTTTTGGGGGGGACGGGAGGGAAGCAACAAAATTGAGGTCTCTCTGATACGTACGCGGAAGATGAGTCCATGTGGTTCAATTGGAGTAGTACGATGGAGTCCCGTACTCTAGACAAGTTTGACAGTTGTGTACTATTTGAGTCGATTTAGGTACAGTCTGGTTTTGATTTAGATCTATTACGACTAGTACGTTACCGTAATACATATCTACCTTACCAGGGTTAAAAATAAAGAAGGCGGAAACCCACTGGTCGCCTTTGGCACGTTACATGTCGTGACACAACTCAATAAGACTATTCACCCGTACATATGTCATTGGATGGCTCCGCGTAACAGCATGTACGGGTAAAGAAACTACAATGCTTAAATATTAATTGCTTCGCTGACAAATAGGAACATGACGTAAAAATTTCAACTCCATTTTGTTTTTTATGTTTCCCAAATATATTTACATAAGGTTTGTTTAATATAAATCATAATCATAACCATAATTATAATATTTATTTGATATAACGCCTAGGACGCCGCTGCATTACTTCCGGACTATTTTGTTTATTCATGTTTATATTCTATAAATATCTACTTATTATGATTTAAAGTTATATTTTCTTGATCACCTATATTTAAGCATAAATTAAAAAGCAAAGCAATCAACAACTACCAAATAGTTGAATACAACATGATCATAAACTCACTATTGAAAATAACTTGAGCATAACCTCCTTACTATTACTTGTTTCTTGTATTTAATTATTGTATTCTTCATTGACCTGGGCATAGCTACACCTTTTTGTTCTGCTTGGAGGCATGAAAATGGCATGATCACCATCGAACTGCAGGTAGTTGCTGTGCAAAGCATAGGAGCCACTAGTCTACTCTAATTAATTTGGAAGTAATACCTGTAAGAACTTGAAAATTAGGAACTCATATGATCATGTCGATGCCCCCATTCATGCAGAGGAGTTCGCACAATCCATTTCGTTAAACCAATAGTGTCATTTTCCTAAAAATAATGTTGACATGGCCCTTGAGGTCGGCAATACATACATGTGCCTTCGTCATGGGTACATGCATCTAGTGCCATGGATAAAATATATGGCTCATGACACTGGCCGATTCAACCCCTAGGCTTACCTCTACGTGAAGTACTAAGACCTTAGCGATGGCTTGTTCATCTATGTTTGTTTGCTGTTCATTGAGGACTTGGCATTTGCTTCCAAGTTTTGGAAAAGCTAGTGAGGTGGGTGACAAGGACATGGAACCGTGCCCACCAAGTAGTGTTATTTTCTTGAGGTGAGGAGGCCAAAGGGGGCAATAAAACAGAGTCCCTTCGCAGGTCACATGACCCACTGGAGCTCTGGCCGTTGCCGACAAGAAGGAACGTCTGAGGGCAGGACTTTTGAGGTAGTTTTGGCTTTGAATAGTCCAAATAATGGGGCCTCATGATTCCTCCTCCTCAAGGTTCCTCTCGTTAGAAGTCCTGGGGCAATGCATCGTTTCCTAGATTAATTGGATGCATTCTCACCACACCGTGGCCGGCGGGGGCGCCGCTTGGTCGAATCAAACTCGTGCAATAAATTTATTAAAGGATGACTCGGTGATTTATTAGTTTGATGGCAGATCTATATATATATATTTTTTTTTGGGTATAATATTATATTTGTATTTGAGGTTTGTTAAGCAAATATACCGTACTAGTTCAAATATAATTCATAATTTTTTATTAATCTTGATAATTAGTTTTTTTTATTAATCTTGACGTGCATGTCAGTCTAAGAAATATAAGATATAGAGAATATATCGTTTGCTTTCTTTTTTTTTTCTTTTTTCTTTCTCTTCTCTTATTTTAGTAGGTCTTATGCATGTTGTTAATTTGAGTAGTGATCAAAATTATCGACTGAGGAGATTCCAAACAAGAGAATTGGAGATGTGGATCTCGATTAAAGTTGCTTAAGGAGGAGTGTCGCATGGATAGACGAGATGGTAGGTGGCAAATTTATTTGTAAATTTTTTTGAGAAATAATTTATTTATGGAGTAAAAAGAAAGTTTTTGGTGTATCAAGAAAAGTTTCAAAGACCACGTTTCATGAGAGGGCAAGTGCTTTACGTCGTGACTCCGCTTGTGCATTGCACCCATGCCATCGTTGTCGATAATTCTGCGTCGCTTCCCATTTGAACGTTCCATCATTTCTTTGGCCCGATCCAGCTATCGTGCAATATGAACAACGTTTTTTTCTCCATTTCCTCTATGTTTCACATACAAGCCGGTTTGTTGTTCGTGCGCAGATCCAATCCCCTGCATCGTCTACATAGATCAAATAGCTTCTACAATTTTATACTCGTATAGATTTGGACTGATCCAAATGTTTTTTTTTTTTTTTTTTTTGTGGTAAAGTTTTGATAAAAAAAATAGACCGAAATCCTCGAATGAGTTATTTGTCTGCTTATATTTTGGATGATATCTGTCTCAAATCTCAAATCTATGATAAACAATTTTCATTACCAAGATTAAGATGAGAGAAACAAACTAGTCATGTCAGACCAGGCATGCATGACCACATCCGGATCATTGTTATGGACCCAGACCCAAAATATTAGCTGATTGGACCGAGGTAGGCAGGTCCATAGAAAGGAGTTTGGATATAAGTTATTCGGGTTAGGTGAGAATCGGCTACGATTCAGATCTCATACAAAATGTTCAGATTCTGGCTAGAATCAAATTAGACCAGATTAGATATGCAGTTTGAATTAAGCATCTAGATATTCTTTTATAACTAAAATATGATAGTAGATAATTCAAGATAATATTGTTAAGAAAATTTAAAAAAATTAATATCAACTTGAATTTTCATTTATAACTTTTATTTTCATCCAAATACTTGATCAATCTCAAGTAAGAACTGTAATTTTTAAAATATTTATATGAACATACTTGAGAACATTATCAATAAAAATGCATCAAAATAAACAATAAAATTTGAATGCTTATAATGCAAGTGAAAATAAACGAGAAAACGCAGACTAGAAGAGTCATTCACTGTTCGTACTTTGGAATTCCTGCCCCCCAGTCATGCAGTTTTCATGGACTTTTGAACCTTGAGGCCAATACCTATGAAGGTGGACTCCAACTTCCAAGAAAAAGGTGCTGGGCCAAACATTAGACATAAGATTGACCCAATCCATTGAATGGTAGCAGGCTTCTGCTTTTAAAACATTTCAAACATATATACATCTACTACCCCAGTCATTGGACATGGAAAATGTCCCCCAAGTTTCCTTTTTCTTTTTCTTTTTCTTTTTTTTTTTTCAATTCCTTCCAGGATGAGAAATCTATAATTGACTAATCATTTTGGTTATGTCATTTTGGTCTTTACTCTTGCTGAACCTGTTACAACTTTTGTCCTGATAATAGTTTCTGTTCTCATTCATGTTCCAATTGCGAAAAAGGAAGAAAGAAGTAAAACATGATTTACCGGTCTAACTCTGAGTTTGAATTAAATGCCTATCTTTCTCTAACAACCTATTGTCCGTCTTCATCTTTCTCTTCTTTTCCTAGAGACCTCGGTCTTACAACGAAGAACCCCAAAATTGAACTGATAAAAGAAAATTTAGACCTTGATATTTAATTTGATCATAAACTTCTAGACGGAAGATCCATAACAATCCACAACATGGAGGTTGGCATTGAGCCAGCTAATCTCATGGGTCAGTTCACCCAATTTTCTAAAGCTGGCCCAATGAAATGGTCGGTTAGATTAGACTAGGCCAGCTTATGGTTTGCCCTTTCTCACAGTTTGTCCCCGCCTATGATCGTAATCGATAGGATCGAGCTACATATTCTAATTACGGGTCCTAAGCTAAATTAGATATCTCAAGCAGAAAATTTGCAAAGTTGATGTATTGTTATCCCATATGCTTTCTCTCTAAATTGTATGAAATTTGATAAGAGAGTTTTACTATTGTCATTATTATTTTTAGGGAAATATGTAATTAAGACCCTTCCAATTTTGCTTGAGAAACACTTTGTCCCTTAAATTTTAAAAAATTTTCAATTAGCCCCTCAAAAATATTTTTCTATATCAATATGGTTCGGCTAGCTATCAATGTTAGAAAGCATAATATATTAGTTATTGCCTGATAATAAAAACCCATGCCATTTCCAAAATGCCCTCATCTCACTAATTAGACTTGGCCTCTTCTCCATCTACCTTGGTGATCTTCACCTTTTCCTTTACGATAAGGGATCCATCCTCTACTTCTTCATCAATATCCTTGCCGCCACCAACAACTTCCTCTCCCTGGGTGAATTTGAAATTCGAAAGAATGTGGCCAACGGAACAGTGGGAATATGATGATGATTAGATAGCGGGGGATGTGAATAGAGCGGCACAGGGAAAAGATAAGATGGGGAGTAAAAGGCTTTTAGCTTCAAACAATCTAGGACGATGGTAGCTTGAGAGGGGAAGCAGCCAATAGTCAGAAATTAGGAGGTTTGAACTAGTGGGACAGTTGACGTCAGCACCATCAATGAAGTCAGGGCGGAATGATTGGACAGCCGGTGAGGATTTCTCCTTACTGGTGAACTGGAGATGGAGGGAGAGAGCGGCTGATTCTAAAAGGAATATCCAGCTCTTTGATCTGAAGAACCAAACCAAAACTCAGCTTCATCCTCATCCATTCCTTCGGGATCATCATCTTGGGAGAAGCTGTGGTCCTCGACAGGGCTATAAAAACCAGAGTAGTTGATTTGAAGCTTAACTTTGTAAGTAAAAAGATCCATGTTGGGGATCTAGTACCATTGGTTGCAGCAGAAAGAAAAAAGAGATAAAAATAGAACATAATCAAATACGTGGATTAGACCAAAGTCTACCTCCACGGGGCACGCAAGCTTCACTATGAGAGAAAACAAGTAGTATAAGAGGTGATCACATTCTTTCAACTCTCATACACAAACCTCTCTCAACAAGAAGCAGTCACTCTCACAAAATTTCTCACAAAATTCTCCAAGGAGACTCTCTCACAGGCTTGCCATGCCAGGGCCCTCGATGCCTCTGGCCACTTTCTATGATGCAAACTGCTACATCATGCCACAGCTTCTGCCCTTATACCCACGGCCACTTTCCACGACTGTTCTGGGATACTCTCGGCTGATCTATCTGCTGCTCATGCCAAGCCGCTCCTCAATTGCTGTTGTTGATATCTTGGATGCTCTCAGCCGCTCACGATCTCTCTCAGACCCTCACTGAGAGACGCTGAGATGCATTCTCTTCTCCACAGCCATTAAGCTTTTTAAAGACCTCAAATCCATCTCCTGATCGAATCCAGAGTTCTGATCGAATCCAGAAAATTCAGCTGCTGTCTGATCGTGCCCGCGAGATTCCATAACCATCGAATCGCCCATAGATCACGATAAATGGAGAATGAGCCATGGCGGTCCACAGAGGTCACATGAACAGTGACTTCCCATGCGATCTACGATGGACCGCGCCAACCTTCCGTGTTGGACCACACGCCTATGCTGGACCAGCGCATGCCTGGGCCTTGCATCCCACGAGCCTGCGTGCGCCTGCGGGCAAGCCCGTGGGCCTGCATGCTATTGGCCCCATTGTATCGCATCTCCGGGCTCCTAGAAATGTGCTCTTCGAGCTGAACTTCTCTGCATCTGAATTTTCGCTGCTATGGATTGAATTTGAGGTGTCAAATTTTCAACAATCTCGATCTCGACTCAATATTCGGTCTCTATCTGACTTTGAGAGCTTTTAGATCTTCTCGCCCCCATGTCCTGGGGTATACGCCTGTTATTCATTGATGGACAAACATAGGAGTCGAGTCAGACCGCTCGAACTCATCTTCATCCTGCATGACTTGAGATCTGCTTGGGATAGCCTCCTAGCAATGTCGCGTATCATCCTCCTAAGTCTCCATCTCACGCCCGATCCATCTCCACCTAGAGCTCCATCTTGCACTGAGCTTCCACCGGCATCCTCCATGATAGACGGCTTCTTCTGATATAAGAGAGCATCAATCAACCCTTCACAGTTGATCTTCATCTTGATTGTGTTTGTCTTCTCCATCTTCTTCAATCTTGATTACCACCACCGCAATCCATTGCTCTCGTACTATCTGGCTCTGATACCAATTATTGCAGCGCACCACCTAGCTTTGATATCAATTATCGATCAACACCACCCTGACACCATCTAGTTTTGATACCAATTGTTGGGGATCTGGTACCATTCATTGCGGCAGAAAGAAAGAAGAGATAAAAATATGACACAATCAAATATGTGAATAAGACCAAGGTCATCTCTACGGGGCACACAAGCTTCACTATGAGAGAAAATAAGTAGTATAAGAGGAGATCATACCCTTTCAACTCTCATATATAAATCTCTCTCAACAAGAAATACTTACCCTTACAAAAGCTCTTACAAAATTCCACAAGGAGATCCTCTCATAGGCCTGCTATGCCAAGTCTCAATACCCCTAGCTGCTTCCTATGATGCAAGCTGCTACATCATACCACAGCTTCTGCTCCTATATCCATGACCACTTTCCACAGCTGTTCCGAAACACTCTCGATCGGTCTGCCTGCTGCTCACACTAAGCCACTTCTCAATCACTGCTGTTTGAAGCGAAAATTCAGTGCAGGGGCAAAATAGTAATTTTATAACTTTTCAAAATTACTATAAATGTCATCCATATACAATACAAGAAATACTACTACTGGACCATTAGCCCACTTATAAATGCAGAACTCTTCTCCGTTCTTAACGAAGCCATACGTTTTGATCGTCCTATCAAAACGTATGTTCCAACTCCGAGATGCCTGCTTAAGTCCATAAATGGACCTTTGTAGCTTGCATACTTTAGACTCATCTGTGGATGTGAACCCTTCAGGTTGTATCATATACACCTCTTCGTCCAGCTCTCCATTTAGGAAAGCTGTCTTCACATCCATTTGCCAGATTTCATAGTTTAGATGGGCAGCTATCGCAAGCATAATCCGAATGGATTTGAGCATTGCCACAGAAAAAAATGTCTCGTCATAGTCTATACCATAACGTTGACGATATCCCTTGGCAACCAGACGGGCTTTATAGATCTCCACCTTTCCGTCTGCGCCCCTCTTCCTCTTGAAGATCCACTTACACCCTATGGATTTCACTCCTTCGGGTGAGTCAACCAATGTCCACACATCGTTGACCTTCATGGACTCCATTTCGGATTTCATGGCCTCTAGCCATTTCTCAGAGTCAGGTCTCTGCATTGCATCCATATAGGTGATCGGATCCTCATTGTTTTCATCAAGTTCGATAGGATTGCCATCCCGGATCAAAAAACCATAGTATCTGTCCGGTTGATGTGGTACTCTACCAGACCGCCTTAAGGGTGCATAATCAATGGGCTCCGGATCTGATCTAATCAAATCCGGTTCAGGTTCAGTAACATGTGTCGATTTTTTCACCTGTCGAACTTCGTCAAGTTCGACCTTAGAGGCAACAGTTCCTTCACTAAGGAACTCCTTTTCTAAAAAGATTGCCTTAAGGCTGACAAACACCTTTTGCTCATCAGCAAGGTAGAAATAATACCCTTTGATCTCTTTTGGGTACCCTATAAAATTACACTTGTGAGACCTAGGTCCAAGCTTGTCTGTAATTAAACGTTTAACATAAGCCGGACACCCCAAAATCCTAAGGTGTGAGAGTACTGGCTTACGTCCTATCCATATCTCATATGGCGTTTTGGCTATAGACTTACTCGAAACTCTATTTAGAAGGTAACAAGCCGATTCGAGCGCATATCCCCAAAGAGAGATCGGCAGACCAGCAAACCCCATCATGGATCGAACCATGTCCAATAAGGTCCGATTCCTCCTTTCGGACACACTATTATGCTGTGATATTCCAGGAGGAGTCCACTGAGAGAGAATTCCATTCTCCCCTAGATATGTCAGAAACTCATTGGAAAGGTATTCACCTCCTCGATCAGATCGAAGAATTTTAATACACTTCCCAATTTATTTTTCTACCTCATTTCGGAATAGTTTGAACATTTCAAATGACTCCGACTTATGCTTCATTAAGTAGACATACCCATACCTTGATAGGTCATCTGTGAAGGTTATGAAGTAAAAATATCCACCTCTTGCACTTGAGCTCATAGGTCCACATACATCAGAATGTACCAGACCCAAGAGTTCACTGACTCGCTCACCTTTTTCAGTAAAAGGTGACTTGGTCATCTTTCCAAGAAGACAAAACTCACAGGTTGGAAGTGATTCACAATCATCAAGTTCAAAAATTTTTTCTTGAGCCAACCTGTTTATCCTATTCTTATTGATATGACCTAGCCTACAGTGCCAAAGGTAGACTTCTGATACATTATCTATTCTAAGACGTTTACCGAAGTTTTGAACCACATTAACAGGCTGTGATAGTAAGTAAATTCTATTATTTAATTGTCCAACAAACATTGTAACACCATTCAAAATGATATTGCAAATATTTTTTTTTATTAAAAAATCATAACCGTATATGGCCAAAAGGCCTACAGAAATAATATTTAATAAAAAACTTGGACAATAGTGACATTCACTCAAAATTACAATACGAGAATTGATTACAAGACTCATGATTCCTAAAGCTAGAACTGAAACTTTGCTTCCATCTCCAACGTTCAGGAACCTCTCGCCTTCATCAAATCTCCTACTGACCTGCAGACCCTGCATCGAATTACAAATATGATAAGAGCTTCCGATATCCAATACCCAGACAGTAGTATCACAAATGAAAAAGTTACAAGGAGTTATCATATAATTACCTTGCTTTTTCTTCGGCCTGTTCGGGTCCAGGGAGGCAATGTATTGAGGACAGTTCCTCTTCCAATGCCTCTGCTTTTTGCAAAAGAAGCATTCCGCTTGGCTCTGGTTGGGCTTGCGCTTCTTGGTCTGACCCTTTGCAACCGTCCCAGCATGAGGCTGCACCTTCTTGTTCTTCTTCTTTTTGTTCTTCTTCCCCTTCCCAAAGGGTCGACGACGAGAAGAAGACCCTCCCACTACATTCACCGACTCCTTATGGAGCTGGTGATCCTTCTCAAAGTTCTGCAGCAACCCCAACAACCCGTGGTAGTTTACTGCGGGCTTTGTCATTCGAAAATGAGTAAGGAATGGGAGGAAGGACTTGGATAAGGAACTAAGGATAATGCCAACCATGCATGAATTTTGTTAAGAGAAGGAATGTTATATGAATTTTTCTTTAGATAATTGCTGACCTCAAAGGAACAAAAGCAAAAAAAAAAAAAAAGTGCTTAACTAAAACAATTTAATGTGAAATCTAGAATCTCATCCGCTCATATGTGTGGAACACTACAGGAAAAATGGCCATTAACGACGCTATTAATGGTCATTAACGACGCTTTAAAGCGTCGCTATTCGGCTTTACGACGCTTCGAAAAGCGTCGGCAAAGCATCGACTATGCAAGAGTGGGGACGAATATCGCCGACGCTTTGTAAAAGCGTCGTTATTTTTTAACGACGCTTTAAAGCATCGTAAATATTTACATTAACGACGCTTTAAAGCGTCGTTAAATTTTTCTTAACGACGCTTTAAAGCGTCGTTAATGTAAATCTTTACGACGCTTTAAAGCGTCGCAAAAGATAAATTTAACGACGCTTATAAGCGTCGTTAATGTAAAAATTTACGACGCTTTAAAGCGTCGCAAAAGACAAATTTAACGACGCTTATAAGCGTCGTTAAAGGTTTTAAGAGGAAAAAAAATATATAAATATTATTTAAAAAAAAAATAATACAATACATTCCTGTACGAAATCATATCACACCTGTACAATACAATAAACATGTACAATCACCACATTCACATTCACACCTGTACAATCACCATCATTCACATCACCTGTACAATACAATAAACATGTACAATCACCACATTCACATTCACACCTGTACAATCACCATCATTCACATCAAAAGCAAGCTGAAATAGAAAATTTAATCAAACCAAAAGACAATATTTTATATAAATAAAAATAAAGTACTAATCGTCCATTACAATCAAGAGTAATATAAATAAATATAAAAATACAACAAAAATAAAATAACATCAATCTGCAGGCGGATGGTCGTCGTTGTCTCCACGTGACGTGCCGCTATCTCGATGGGTGCCTGATATGCCAGGAGCCTACAAAAAATATATCAAAAGCATGATTTGCATATCTATAAATAAAATATATAAATTATTAAATTAATACAAAAATATATATTTAATATTATGTGTTTACCTGAGATGAACCATACATCTCTAATAAAGATGTAAGGCGATCAATCTGTCCCCTCATGGCCTGCATCTCGGCACGGCTCTGTCGCATCTCCTCCATCTCAGCGGCACGACTCTGTCTAATCTCCTGTATCTCCGCCTCGAGTCTGCGAACGCGTGAATCCTGAGCATCTGTTGCAGCATGCTGCGTATATCTACTAACCTCAGATAACTGAGTGGGGGTGACTCCTACTCCATAACCCCTCACTCGGCCGTAGCGCTCTGGTCCCATCAACTCTGTGAATACCTCGGCCTCGATACGGCTCTGCTGCGTAGATGCTGCGGACTCGTCGTCACGCTCCGCAATGAGAGATGTAGCCCTCTCCTGTATTTTTTTTGAAAACAAGAGTTATACATTAATAGCTAACAAAATTAAATTTAAATCATTGCAAAAAATATAATATTAACAATGCCGTACATATAAATCTCTCGACTCATCTCGAACAAAAGTACCATCCTGATGAGTATGAGTCATCCGGTAAAACTCCACTTGTCCGGGTTCCCTCCCATGCTCATCCTCCTACACAAATAATTTCAATTTTAAGCAAACAGTTATGATAATTTAAAAAAATATATGAGTATCATGATACAGACATGGTCCACGATACATAATGATATTAGTTATATAAATATTTGAACATAAAAATTAAAAGTTAATTATGAAAGTTTAAGGAACATACAAACTCCTGTCGGAGTCGTGCATAACTCTTCGACCCCGATGTATGAGGAACAGACTGAGCTGCTCGTGCAGCTCTACCAATAGCAGAATAAGTCTGTAAAATAAAGTAAAGAACTTGTTATATATACAATATATAATAAAAATCAATATTTTTATAAAATATTTAAGAAAAAAAGATAATAAACAGATAATATACCTGTGCCCTCTCGGAGAACCAGTAATGAACCAACTCCATCCACTGATGAGGGGGTACATCAGGAGGACAATTCCTAGCAACCTCCTCCTCTGTCATACCCTGTCTCATATAGTCCTTCTTCAATTGTGCTTTATATTCTTTCCATTTGCGGTTGAGAGACTTCATTACAAAATCATGAGTGGATGGAGGGAGAACAAACTTGCTCTATAAAAAAAAAAGTTAAATGAAATAAATTATATAAATGATTAACAATTAATATACAGTATGAACATCAATTCATTACCTCTATAACTCGGAGGAGCTCAACTTTGTACGTTGGAAGCATGTCATTCCATTTTGCATAGCCCAACGGACATAGCTGAGGCCTCCGAGCAACAGTCCCCAAAAATGAAGTCAATAAGCAGGCAGCTTTTTTAATTGGCTGACCTAGCTGATTGCACTCCACAACAATCCTCTCGCCCTCACGCATCTGCCACACATCTCGTACTACTGTGGGTCCGCGTCTGGGGCGTACTCTCCCGGATCCGTCTGCAAAAAATACATAAAAGTAACTATATCATAAATATACATAAAATGAAATAAAAAAAAATTACATGAAAGACAATATATACCCTGCACGTGTATCTCATCATCTGGCTGATGAACAGGAGGATCGTGCTGTGCTGATGATGAAGGACAGGGCTCAGAATGCTGTGCAGCTGAACTGGCCTCAGGCTGCTGTGCTGAAGAAGACGTACCGGCCTCTGTCTGTGAAAACTGGAACTGCACACCAGCATATCGTCCCCTGCGACGCATGATGTCACCTAGCATTTATATAAATAAAAGGTAGAATCAGTTAATATATGGAGTAAAATAATACAATAATTAATGCAAAATATATACATCATAAATAATTATTACCAGTAACAATCAAGCAGTAGTGTTTTCTTCGAATTCTGTTCTAACCAACGTCGTCGTAGCATTTAAATCATCAGCTGGCACAAAATTGTAGGGCATACATTGTGTATAAGTGTCATCGTCATCATCCTCCACTTGGTTTCCCATATCATATAAGTCTCTAGGTTTTGTTTTGATGACAGTAAACCAATCTTTATCTTTTGCGTCTTGTACATAAAATACTTGACGAGCTTGAGATGAAAAAATGAATGGATCATCCTTCAATAACACACCAGTGTGTATCAACCTTGAAAAATTTACAAGTGTAAATCCATTTGCATCTTGTTTCAAACCCCTTGGTGAGTTTATGTCTATCCAATCACATCTAAACAGTACTACTTTAAATTTTCCATAATAATCCAACTCATAGATATCTTTAAGTGCACCATAATAGGATTTTCCATCCGCTTCCACCATAACACCGCTATTCTGTGTTTTTCTAAATTTCTTCCGTTCTCTAGTATGAAATTTAAAGCCATTAATTATGAAACCATTATATCTATTCACAATCTTGTTAGGTCCTCGAGCAAGAGCTATTAGTTCATCTGAATTATTTGTCTCCATCATCTTTGATACCTAACAAAAAATGATATGACGAAGTGCAGTTGAGTTATCTGATATTAAACATGTATCAAAAATTAATATATCCCATAATTAAATATAAATCACACCTGATTCGAAAGCCACATAGGGAATAACTCGACCAACCATCGCTGTTCAATCCTTGCATTAGGACGAATGTTATGATTGGCTCGTCTCTGATAAATTAAAAATTTACTGCATAAAATATAAATATATCATTTAGAACATTATATCTAATATAAAATTTAAATTTTGATGTCATTCCTTAAATATACTAACCTGCGATGGTCAGATATTATGTCACTATGAAGTAACACATAACGATGTGCTTGTGCTAAGGATTTTTGATCAAGTACAATACCTTCACCTCTTCCCAAGAATTTTCCAGCAGTTAAGAACTTATATAGTTCTGCATTCTCCACAAAGTCATTATGCCGTTGAGGTCGACTAAAAATAGTCTCTACACCTTGAAGATATCTTGAACAAAATGTCAAACATTCATCCGCAATATATGCTTCAGCAATCGAGCCTTCAGGATAGGCTCTATTTCGCACATAATCTTTAAGACGCACAAGATACCTTCAAGAATTAAATATTTATTAAAATATCAGTATGCTGTTGTTTCTAATAAAATTATCAAAATATTTAAGGTTTGTAATAATACCTCTCAATAGGATACATCCATCTATAATGTACCGGTCCACCAACTTTAACTTCTGAAGCTAGGTGAACGAGCAGATGTACCATAATAGTGAAAAATCCAGGAGGAAAAATCTTTTCCATCTGGCAAAGTGTAATTGCAATATCCGATTCTAACTGATCAAGTTCCCGAGGATCAATAACTTTGGAACATAATGCCTTGAAGAATGACAATAATCGAAGTACAATTGTAACAACTTGTTTCGGCAATGACGATCTTAAAGCTATTGGAAAAATATCTTGCATCAATATGTGACCATCATGACTTTTAAGATTTGAAAGTTTTCGATCCTTTAGATGCACACATCGTGAAATATTCGATGCATATCCATCGGGTACTTTGATACTTTTCAAAACTCCCAAAAAATTATCCTTTTCTCGAGCAGACATTGTGTAACATGCAGGAGGCACATAAATTCTATCATTAGCAAGCATTTTAGGATGAAGTTCCTGTCGGATATCCATTTCTTTTAAATCAAGACGTGCCTTCATGTTATCTTTGCTCTTTCCATCAAGGTTTAAAAATGTTCCAAGTAAATTATCGCAAACATTCTTCTCTATATGCATGACATCAAGATTGTGCCGAATAAGATTATGTTTCCAATAAGGTAAGTCAAAAAAGATACTTCGTTTTTTCCATAAATGTTTACTTGGCTGTTGTGTAGATGCTATCTGTGTGTCTTCCTCATTTTCATCCTCGAAATAATTGTCTGGATCTTGAAACAACTCTGCATCTATAGTATTGATACTGACTTCCTCTGGTAACCCTTCGTGCACTGAGCTTTCAACATCATCCCTTCCTCTTTTTTTAGAGGACTTTGAGTGCTTACCATAGCTGTAATTCATGCCATCCATTTGTCTATGAACATCAGTTCCAGAAGGTGGAATAGGGGCACATCCCAATTCTATAGTACCATCAAACAAATCTTTCTGAAATCGAAACGGATGATTTGCTTCCAACCATCGACGATGTCCCATGTAACAAAATTTACCTCCATGTTTTAACCAAATTGAATGTGTTGAATCTCCACAACAAGGACATGCGACCCGTCCCTTTGTACTCCAGCCAGATAAATTGGCATATGCTGGAAAATCATTAATAGTCCATAACAAAGCTGCCCGTAGTTTAAATGTTTGACCGTTGGAAGCATCAAATGCATCAACACCCTCCCACAACTGTTTCAATTCCTCTATCAAAGGCTGTAAAAAAATATCAATATCATTGCCTGGACCCTTATCTCCTGGAATAACCATTGACAAGATAAGTGATGATTGTTTCATGCACATCCACGGTGGCAAATTGTAAGGTATCAAAATGACTGGCCAAGTGCTGTAGGTAGAACTCAGGGTCCGAAATGGATTGAAACCATCAGAAGCTAAGCCAAACCTAACACTGCGAACATCAGAGGCAAAATCAGGATGCCTATCATCAAATGCTTTCCATTGAAGACTATCTGCTGGATGTCTCAACATTCCATCCTTTGTACGTCCTTCATGATGCCATCTCATTGATGAAGCTGTTTTTGATGATGCATAAATCCTTTTCAATCTAGGTATAAGAGGAAAGTAACGCAATACCTTGGCCGGTTTCTTTTTACTCCGCGTTGCTCCCAATTCATTCAGTACATCATCTCGATCTTCTTTTTGTGTTATCCATCTTGAAGATCCACATACATTGCATGACTCTTGATTAGCGTTTTCACCCCGATATAACATACAATCTTTCGGACAACTATGAATCTTTTCGTATCCAAGATCCAATTCCTTTACTACTTTCTTGGCTTCATAATACGATGGTGGTAAACGAGTGCTTTCTGGAAATGCATCCTTTAATAACTTGAGCAGCATGGTAAAACTCTTTCCAGACCATCCATTCAAATATTTTATATGAAATAAATGTACAAGAAAAGAAATCTTAGAAAATTTTGTACAACCCGGATATAATTCTTCGTCTGCATCTTTCATTAAGGTGTGATAACGAGCTGTCTCATCATTAGATGTATGTATGGGCTCCTCAACATGCATACGTTCCGTATGCGTACATCCATCAAACATCCCAACTGTTTCTTGTATACTACTGGATTCTCCTAAATTTTGAACATCAAATCCAAAAGCATCTGTGATCAAACCCCTTATATCATCATCTCTTGCAGAATTGTCTTCTAGGCTAGTGGATCCGCAATGAGTCAGGGGTTGGTTACATGATGATGGCAACATAGATTCTCCATGAAAAATCCAGTCGGTATAACCTCTTAAAAAACCATTCCATACCAAATGTTCTTCAACATTTTGTGGATCTAAAGAAGAACTATTTACACATTTTCGATATGGACATAAAATCTTTCCATTCAAACTACTTTTCTCCATACCAAATTTAATGAAGTCATGAACTCCATCTAAATATTCTTTACTATTCCTTGGTTTATTTATCCAACTTTTGTCCATTGTAGGATAAAACTGACCGAACTTGCAATTTATCTAAAAATAAAAAAAAATTATACAATCTATATTAATGCAATGAGTAAAAAATATCAGTCATTTCATAAAATCCAAAAAAATAACAGCTAGATAAAGTTTACATAGTAAATGCTTGCTATCATCAACTAATAGGTAAAGAAGGTCCTATCACATTCAGAAAATGTATTAATTCTATAGGTCAATTACAAAAATCAAATGATATGCAACAAGAGCCGAAAAAAATTTCGGCAGCATTTCCCCTTAGTTCTTCCGTATAGGAAGAACAAAAGGAAAATACCATCCGAAATTTTTTCCAAACCTCTCAGCATACCATTTGATTATGGTAATGACCTATAGAATTACTCACATTTTCCAAACTGTCCATATTGGACAATCAATTGATCAATGTACATAATTCTTTTATCCGTACAAAAATAAATAAATGTACGGATACAATAGAATATGTACATTAATCAAAAGACGGGTCTACGTTTCTATGGAATGCAATTTTTCTAGTACCTGAAAATACTAGGGACAATATACCAGGTTCATTGTCTGTGCATTTGCATAGAAATTATTATCATAACATGATAGATCAATTTTCTACGCTACGGAAGCAATTAATTAATTAATAAAATTTGAGAGCACGCATCAGAAGGTTCTAATCTATATTTTTGTCACCTGTGAAAGAATGTATAGTTTTCAGATAACTTCTTTACAAATAATAAAAGAAATGTTGTGCAAAAAATACTGTCTATCTACTATGCTGTGGAATGCAGGTAGCTGTGCATGCTATGGCAGTCAAGTATGGAGGCAAGTTTGTTGATATATTTCTTAAAGCTACAATCCAAATCCTAACAGTTTTCAAATGATTGATGGTAGGACACTGAATGATGAATATTTCTCCAGCATTTGACTTCTTACATGACCATTTCCAAGAACACAATGACATTATAATTCAAACGGTAAGATGCATCTTGCTTCCCACTAGTTGACAATGTCAAATCATCTTCATATCATACTCTTTTCTCGCCTTAATAATGTGTTGCAGGTCAGAGAGCTTCAAAAGGCAACAAGAATTATACAGACCTTGTGTTCTGAGGCCAAGGTATGATTTTATTTATGCAACTAGCTGTCTTTGACAGATCAGTATCTCTCCGTCTTCACTGGAATATCATTATTTCGCTAAGGGGTCAAAACGGACAATGGTCACACGCAATGTTCCTGCTACTAAGAGGTCTTTGGAGCGCTTTGTGTTCCATGTCAAGGCTTTGTTACACAATACCTCAAGTGGGTGCAGTTTTTGGATGGGTAGGTTCATAATCATATGGACATAGGCACTTTCTGTTTCATTTCCACTATCATCCTGTCTCCTCATATGACACATTTAAGCATTTTTGTTGGTGTGTGTTCATGCTCATCACAGTCCTTCCATATTATCGACTCAGCATCAGAATAGGTGGTCATGTACACTGAATCTTACCTTGTGTCTAACCATCTTCTTTATAACAGGCAATTTAAAACACAAGGATTTAAGTGGTCATGTGGTAAGTTCCCAAGTGTATGACAATGGAAATGATGACATTAATAGAGAAGCAGAAAATCTAACGGAGGCAGAGCCTAGGGTTCTTTCTGACAATAGCAGCCAACGAGATGATGGGAACTGAATGTGACTTGGACCTACTCATGCATCAAGTTTTTCATATATAAATTCTAAGCATGAAAATACACCTAGAATAGTTAATTATTTTTGTGACCTTTTTGTTTTCCCTTGATGAAAATTGGCATCCTGTCCTTCATTTGCTTATGTTGTTCATAATCATAATCCATTTGGACAAGAGAAATAAAATGGTGTTAATCAAACATTTCTACAGTCTCATGGTAGACATAACAATTTTTTTTTTTTTTTTTTTTTTTGTGTGTGTGCACTGTCTTCGTTGTTTCCTCAAACAAAGCATTTATCAGAAAACTCTCTTCCTTGTTTCCTCAAACACAGCATTTATCAGAAAACTTCCTCTACAGGCGCACTCAACATCAGATTCTTCAAACCACATCAAAGAAGAAATCCATCATAATACAGTCGGCCAAACTTACGGTAATGGATGCATAAAGCCTAATACATAAAAGCAACACGATACAGGGGGCCCAAAGGATACAAAGCCAAACCAAAATCCATCAAAGCAATCGTACAAATCTTCAGCCAAAGGATACATTCAACCACACAAGCTTCATCACCGGTAAAATTAATCCAAACTCGTCAATCACTACCAGTTCATGGAAAAGTAGGCATGGGAGAGGTAATGCAGAAAAGTACCTCAATTCTCAGACGCTGAAGGCCGGGGAGTCGTTGTTGGAGACCTTCGGGTAGTGATGACAGCCGACCAAGAAACAAGTAAATTAGGGTTAGGGTTCCGGTCAAGGGGTGAGACTAGACATGAGAGAGAAAAAAATCGAAGGGAAGAAGAGATCAAACCTCGGAGAGACGAGAAAGCACCGGTGCCGGCAAGAGGAAGAGCTCGAGAAGCGGAAAGGACAGCCTTAGAGGGATCGGAGACGGGATCGAACGATCGTAGACGGGATCGAGCAGCGGTGAGGAAAAAACGAGAGGAGAAGTCGGCGCCGGCGATCGTCGACGACAGGAAAAGGGGGACGGCGGCTGCGCTGCTGGCGGCGGAGATGGGGTCGGCGGAGATGGGGTCGGGTGGAAAGGGGCGGCAGTAGATGGATTAGGGCATGAAAGGTCGGGGTGTTAAACGAACCTAACGACGCTAAAAAGCGTCGTTAAAGATCCTTATTTAACGACGCTTTTTCTAAAAGCGTCGGCGTTGACAGTTTCAAAATTACGACGCTTAAAAGCGTCGTTAAGAAACGACGCTTTTTAAAAGCGTCGGCAGGTCAGCGCAACCTGCCGACGCTTTCTGAAAGCGTCGGCAAAAAAATGTCGAAAAATTCATATTTTCTTGTAGTGGAACAAACCAATGAAAGTGTTTTGCTGAAAGCTTTTCATTCAGTATATCTCTTTCAAGAATATTGGAGACATATATAAATGCCGTCAGCATGTAATTCCAATGGATGACGTACATGACTTCAGCTCGATCTGCCACCTGTGAAGGAGTCTTAAGATCTTCTACTCGTTCAGATAGAAAGTCCATGGTAATGTTTGTTGCAGCCCATGAGACCGACCTTGTAGTCGCAATCGATGCAAATAATTTCACCATCACAGTTCATTAGAATTGCTCCAACGCACTATCAATAATCGAGCAAGAGACTTTTAACTTCAGGTGGTTAAACTTTCTACTACGAAAAGAACAGCAGGACGTTCATGCTCAACTCCATTTTTGGATTTCATCCTCTGCATCCCAGGGCCTCAAATAAATTATCCAACTCTCTACAAAAAATAAATATATATAAATGTATCAAAACTGAAGTTGGCACAAAATAATCATCATAATGCTGACGCACCTTGGCATAATTATTACTGATAGGTTCCATTCAAAAATTAAATTACGACTTTAGGTGCAAATGGCGCTGTAGTTCTTGTTCAAACCAATGAAGCTGTAGATTTTACCATTGGGATGCTAACTACTTTGGCATTCAAGAATATTTTAGAGAAGATTTAGATTTGTTTAGAGTAGAAAAAGAAGATTTATTTTGTTATTGATACAACTTATTATTAAAACTATTTTATTAATTTGTGATGGAAATTGATGGCCATCCACAAAGATGCATAAGAAGCATATAATATTGATACATAATCTGAGAATAGAGTTAGCATCAGCTAGCACATCAACTAGGTGATTCTGATGCTAAGTAGGTGGAATAGTTTTCCAATGGACCGGGAAGGCGAATCACTATCAACAACTTATATTCTTTTATACCTGACAAAATTGTTCCCTACAAAGTTATCGCAAGAGGAAAAATATGATGTTGATTGGAGTGCGAGTGCAAAGTGAAATCTCCCATTGTTGTTTTCCCAACGGAACAGTGGGAATATGATGATGATTAGATAGCGGGGGATGTGAATAGAGCGGCACAGAGAAAATATAAGATGGGGAGTAAAAGGCTATTAGCTTCAAATAATCTAGGACGATGGTAGCTTGAGAGGGGAAGCAGCCAATAGTCAGAAACTAGGAGGTTTGAACTAGTGGGACAGTTGATGTCAGCACCATCAACGAAGTCAGGGCGGAATGATTGGACAGCCGGTGAGGATTTCTCCTTACTGGTGAACTGGAGATGGAGGGAGAGAGCGGCAGATTCTAAAAGGAATATCCAGCTCTTTGATCTGAAGAACCAAACCAAAACTCAGCTTCATCCTCATCCATTCCTTCGGGATCATCATCTTGGGAGAAGCTGTGGTCCTCGACAGGGCTATAAAAACCAGAGTAGTTGATTTGAAGCTTAACTTTGTAAGTAAAAAGACCCATGTTGGGGATCTAGTACCATTGGTTGCAGCAGAAAGAAAAAAGAGATAAAAATAGGACATAATCAAATACGTGGATTAGACCAAAGTCTACCTCCACGGGGCACGCAAGCTTCACTATGAGAGAAAACAAGTAATATAAGAGGTGATCACATTCTTTCAACTCTCATACACAAACCTCTCTCAACAAGAAGCAGTCACTCTCACAAAATTTTTCACAAAATTCTCCAAGGAGACTCTCTCACAGACTTGCCATGCCAGAGCCCTCGATGCCTCTGGCCACTTTCTATGATGCAAACCGCTACATCATGCCACAACTTCTGCCCCTATACCCACGGCCACTTTCCACGGCTGTTCTGGGATACTCTCGGCTGATCTGTCTGCTGCTCATGCCAAGCCGCTCCTCAATTGCTGTTGCTGATATTTTGGGTGCTCTCAGCCGCTCATGGTCTCTTTCAGACCCTCGCTGAGAGGCGTTGAGATGCACTCTCTTCTCCACAGCTATTAAGCTTTTTAAAGATCTCAAATCCATCTCTTGATCGAATCCAGAGTCCTGATCGAATTCAGAAAATTCAGCTGCCATCTGATCATGCCCGCGAGCTTCCATAACCATCGAATCGTGCATAGATCGTCCATAGACCGCGATAAATGGAGAATGAGCCACGGCGGTCCATAGAGGTCACATGAATAGTGACTTCCCATGCGATCTATGATGGACCGCGCCAACCTTCCATGCTGGACCGCATGCCTACATTGGGCCAGCGCATGCCTGGGCCTTGCATCCCATGAGCCTGTGTGCGCCTGCGGGCAAGCCTGTGGGCCTGCATACTGTGGGCCCCATTGTATCACATCTCTGGGCTCCTAGCTACGTGCTCTTCAAGCTGAACTTCTCTGCATCTGAATTTTCGCTGCTGGGGGTTGAATTTGAGATGTCAAATTTTTAACAATCTCGATCTCGACTCAATATTCGGTCTCTACCTGACTTTGAGAGCTTTTAGATCTTCTCGCCTCCATGTCTTGGGATATACGTCTGCTATTCATTGATGGACAAACATAGGAGTCGAGTCAGACTGCTCGAACTCATCTCCATCCTGCATGACTTGAGATCTGCTCGGGATAGCCTCCTAGCGACGTCACGCATCATCCTCCTAAGTCTTCCATCTCGTGCCCGATCCATCTCCACCTAGAGCTCCATCTTGCACTGAGCTCCCACCGACATCCTCCATGATAGACGGCTTCTTCTTATATAAGAGAGCATCAATCAAACCTTCACAGTTGATCTTCATCTTGATTGTGTTTGTCTTCTCTATCTTCTTCAATCTTGATTACCACCACTGCAATCCAGTGCTCTGGTACTATCTGGCTCTGATATCAATTATTGCAGTACACCACCTAGCTCTGATACTAATTATCGATCAACACCACCCTGACACCATCTAGTTTTGATACCAATTGTTGGAGATTTGGTACCATTCGTTGCGGCAGAAAAAAAGAAGAGATAAAAATAGGACACAATCAAATACGTGGATAAGATTAAGATCTATCTCTACGGGGCACACAAGCTTCACTATGAGAGAAAATAAGTAGTACAAGAGGAGATTATACCCTCTCAACTCTCATATACAAATCTCTCTCAATAAGAAATACTTACCCTTACAAAAGCTCTTACAAAATTTCACAAGGAGACCCTCTCACAGACTTGCTATGCTAGGTCTCAATACCCCTAGCTGCTTCCTGTGATGCAAGCCGCTACATCATACCATAGTCTCTGCTCCTATATCCATGACCACCATCCACGGCTGTTCTGAGACACTCTCGATCGGTCTGCCTACTGCTCACACTAAGCTACTTCTCAATCACTGCTGTTGATGCCGTGGGTGCTCTCAGTCGCTCACAGACTCTCTTAGACCTTCGTTGAGAGGCATTGAGATGCACTCTCTTCTCCACAGCCATCAGGCCTTTTAAAGACCTCAAATCCATCTCTTGGTCAAATCCAAAGTCCTGATCGAATTCAAAAAATCTAGCTACCATCTGGTCGCACCTGTAAGCTCCCATAACCATCGAATAGCACATAGATCACCCGTAGACCGCGATAAATGGAGAATGAGCCGTGGTGATCCATAGAGGTCGCATGGACTGCATCTTCCCATGCGGTCCATGGTGGACTGCACCAACCTCCCCCACAGGGCTGCATGCCAACCTCCCGTGCTGGGCCACATGCCCGCGCTTGGCCAGTGCAAGCCTGAGCCACACATCTCGCAAGCCTGCATGCGCCTGTGAACCTACACGCTACAGGCCCCACTATACCACATCTCTGGGCTCCTCATGATATGCTCTTCAAGCTGGGCTTCTCCGCATCTGAGTTTTTGCTGCTGTGGTTTGAATTTGAGGCACTAAATTTCCTACAACCCATCGTTACTTCAATCACTTCTGGCAGACTATCCAGATCCTCACATAAGAAGTAGACGTCAAAACTTAAGAGATCTTCGCAACGTGTGCTAGCCCAACTTGCATTTAATGGGACTCTGAAGCTGGAGATGATATTGCCAATAGCTTCAACATTCCAGCAAGTAAAAGGGAGATCAAGTAGACTTATGGCCACCTTGTGTTTAAGGTTGTGTGGTGAACCTCCATATGTTTGGTCCCAGTGGTCAATCCTCAAAGTAAAACCATCGTCGTGTAGAGGACTTGCAGCCACCAGGTTCTGAACAACTACAAAAGGTGGGCAAGCAAAGAAGAAGGAGTTTGCCCTAGGAAGCTTTCGGGTGGTCCATGAGCCAGGGGTGTCAGCTTTTTTTGCAAGAATTGTGGCAACATCATCAAGTTTTATGAGACGACCCTCAGCTTTTACAAAGGCCGCAGTAGTCTTGGGTTTCAATCAGTTTACATGAGTTTGAGATGAAGGCTTTAGCCTTGCGGATAAGGTTAGCAAGAGGGGGCTCATCAGGGAGAGGATAGTCAGGGAGTGGGTGTTCTATGTTGGAGGAATGATTTCTGGTCAGTGGTGAAGGATAATGGGAGGAGACTAGGGGAGGAGGGATTCTATAAGATGAGTTGCTCCGACAGTGTCGAAAAAAGTGACCGAAGTGATGGCATCTGAAGTGATGGCATAAAAAATATTTGATGGAATTTCTATAAGAAGATTTGTGTGATCACAGTCGTGACATCAGAAGCAGACTCCCTTCTTAAATGGATGAGGGAGAGAAGAGGTGGTGTTGGCGTGAACAGTAGGTGGAGATCTCAAGAGATTACCTCGAGCAATAGGAACTAAATGGGATATATCATCATGAGCAAAGGTTAGGGAAGCCCGGCCAGTGTGGGATTCTTTGGCAACTTTGGCGAAGAACGGGCAAAAAGCGGCTAAGGAGGGGTAGGATCGTCTGGAGCTATGTGAGCACGCCGCTATAATGAGATGGGTCCTAGAATTCTAGCACCAAGAGCGGCGAACCAATGCGATAAAGGATTGAGAGAGCAGTTCTCTAAAGGTATTGCATTTGCACCGGTAATAGGGGTGCAACGGTGGGAGTGGTCATTAAGAAAGCATCTACTGTGGCTATCATAGTGACTACTAAAGTCCCGAGATTCTAGCCAAAAATCATCAAAAGCTTTGGACCTATTAAACTCTCGCAGTGATCTTGAAAGGTGTGTTAGTCCGTAGCTTCCTTTATGACTATTTTGAGAAACAGGAACGAGCCCATGGAAGTGCAGAACTCAGTGATGTTGAGGTTGCAGTCCCATAGGGAAGTGACGGTGGGTGTCTACAAGATGCTGGTGTGCACGAGCAGCGATGTGATCTTGAGAGAGATGAGACTAAAACTTAAGTGATGGAGGGTGGTGTTAGATTTTCTACATGTGCTAGTGCATATGGATTTTAAAATTTTTTTAAATCCAAAACACAGCGAAAAATTAGATTAAATATTTTTAATCTAAACATACATTCATTATATAAAATACCTATGGATCTAGTTCATATGCTGAAATTAATATAAACTAATTTTAGGATGAATAAATGAAAGTCTGTAATCAATTCACATACCTGAATCATTTTTTCTTTGCTTCAAACCTATAACTGGAGTTGGATCCAATTCAATCCTTGGATCTAGGGTTGAGTAGGTTCTAAATCAGCAGCACAAATATCCTACATACCTGAATCACTTTTTCTTTGCTTCAAATCTGTAATTGGAGTTGGATCCAATTCAATCCTTGGATCTGGGGTTGAGTAGGTTCTAAATCAGCAGCACAAATATTCTACCTCTACAGATATCTATAGGATCGATCTAGATAAGCTCCTCTTGATACAACTCGCTTAAACTCAAAGTCTGAATAGGTTTGAACCAAGCCTGGATAGGGATCAACCTTTGAATTCTTTTTTATCTTTCTTTTTTGATTTTTGAAGAAGTCAAGAACCTTTCTTAATCCCTCAACTAATCAAGAAGAACAAAAATCAAAAAGTAGTTGTAATTAACTCCCAACAACTTGAGAGGAAGAAGAAACCATCTAACAACTTCTTGGCACCAACCAATTGACACCAAAGAGAGATGCCGCCTACCTCTCTTCTAGCTCCAACAACGGGACACCTAGAGAGAGAGGGCATGGGCTAGAGAGAGAAAGAGGAGGGGAGGTGATGGGCATAGTATGGGTGATGGCAAGGAAGGGAGGAAGTGAGATGATAAGAGAAATAAGACTAAGATCCTTTATATAGACAACATAAACGTGTCCTAATCAAATTAGGATCCCTCCTCCTAATCATATTAGAAATCATAGCTTAAATATATTGAAACTAAATAAATGGAATGCTACCCAAAACTCATCAATACTCACACCCAATGCTAGGCATTCCATCATATGGTCTAATAAAAAATCTCAAATCAGTCCATATGGTTTCATAAATTCACTTCAAAGATTCTTAATGAGTAAAATCAAGAAACTCTTTCTTGATTTAATCTAAACTATAAATTAAGCATCCAACCATTGGAAGCCATTCAATCATATTCAATTAGGTTCAAATCAAGTGTATAAATTGGTTAATACTTATCATATAAGCAAACCAACTATAAGAGAAATTGGATTCACCCAGATGCTAGCAAGGTTAACATGAATCCAATAAGATTTCTCTAAATCTATATAAATTGATACTTCATAAGTCTAATTATTAATCAATCAGATCTTCTCTCTTTATATGTGATTCCATAGATTTAATTCTATCTGGTAGTAAGACATATCATGATCTCTATCATAGGTATCACTGAATCTCTTTCAGTGGGTCAGAACAATTCTACTCTAACTCTATAAGGATCATTGATCCAAAATGATCTTATTGAGCTCTCACAATCTATCAGTGATATCTAGCAGTATGTAGTAGTAACCTAGTAAAATTAAAATAGAATATTTAGGTGTAGTTAATGTATGATACAGTCTTTCTATCGTGAGTCCCGACTAGATGGCAGGTCATGGATAAATCATCAAACCTCATCATCCGTCATATGATAGATGTGATTAGCTCAAGTTCAATAGTGATTTTAAATAAAAAATTTTTTCATCAATCACACTGCTATGGTCATAGACTTATGGACTTAATTTTTCAAATCTCATAAGACTACTCTTCTCTATCAAGATTGATAGATCCCATATAGATGCACATATTGCTCACACAGCTCAACCAACTGAAGCCAACATCCACTACAAAAATTTATAATTGAGTTTATATTTATATGTAGTCAAACTACAGCAGTCTTACTATGAGCAACTATGACACCCGTAGGTCAAAGGATCAGTCATACAATTATAGCATCGAGATAATCACTGACGATCGAATAGAAATTCATATGATCTCTCGTATGGTCATGCTCAGTATAAATTATTCTCTAACAACTACCCATATTTTTCACTCAGTGTCTCTACATTGTAGACTAGAGACTCATCTATCCCAAAAAAATAAACTGTGTACCGATCTATCTGGATGGATCACCATCTTCATGACTATCCTATGATCGGGAGCAATTTAGGAATCAATCATACATGCCTCTAATTCTTAACACTTGAGAATATGTATTGTAACATCAATTCTAAGGATGATTCAAGGATACATAATACTTGAATGAAAAATAAAAACTGACTCTTTATTTATTAAATCAATAATTTAAGTATAAATATGTGTCATAGAATAAAAATATGTCAGTCAATAATTGACTTTTAGGACATATATCTAACAATCTCTTACTTGAACTATACCAATTAGCCATTAATCTAAGCTCCATCTTCTTAAGGTGGGCTTTCATTTTGAGCTGGCTCAACTACTTCGTTGGTGGGTTTGCCATGTTATCTGTAAAGTCTACTCTTCTCACTTCAATATTTTGCTTCTTAAGGTAGTCGTGTATGATATGGAACTGCCGTTCAATGTACTTTGATTTTTGATGAAACCGAAGCTCCTTAGCAAGTGCTATGACTTCATTGTTATCGTAGTACAATAGTATAGCATCCGATGTCATTACACCAAGTTTCACGATAAATTTTTTGAATTAGAAGCCTTCTTTTACAACATCCAAAGTGACGACATACTCAACCTCTGTGGTCGAATCTACGATGATGCTCTACTTAGAATACTTTTAGCTGACGTACCATCATTAAATACGAACATATACCTCGATAGAGACTTTCTATCATCAGAATCTGACATGAAGTCCGAATCTGTATAACCCTCAATCCGTAATTCAGGTGCTCCTCCAAAGATCAAGAACAAATTCTTAGTCCTTCGTAAGTACTTAAGGATGTTCTTAATAGCTATCTAGTGCTCCTCGTCTGGATTCGACTGATACCTACTCGTGACACTCACAGTAAGAACAAATTAGGTCGAGTACATAGCATGACGTATATGAGGCTCCCAATCATCGAAGTATAAGGGATCCTACTCATACGCTCAATCTTCTCAGAAGTATTAGGACACATCATCTTGGAGAGTCGAATACCATATCTTAGGGGTAGCAAACTTCTTTTGGAGTTTTTCATACTGAACTGCTTCAGCACCTTTTCCATATATAGCTTTTATGATAGGCTAAGCATTTTTTTAGATCTATCTCTATAGACTTTTATCCTAAGGATATAAGATACTTTTTCTAGATTTTTCATGAAGAATTTCTTAGACAACCAAGCCTTGACCGAAATTAGCATAGAAATATCATTCCCAATAAGAATGATGTCATCGATGTACAATACGAGGAAGACAAGTGTGCTCCCACTGATCTTTTTATAAAATAAGGTTCTTATTTATTTTTGATAAAATCAAATGATTTGATCGCATCATCGAAATGAAGATTCCAGCTCCAAGAAATCTGCTTTAGCCCATAGATGGACTTTTACAGCTTATAGACTCGGTGATCACTATCATCGGACGTGAAATTTAGAGACTGCTCTATATAAATATCTTTCTTAAGATATCCATTCAGAAAAATAATTTTTACATCCATTTATCAAATTTCATAATCATAGTAAGCTGCAACAGCAAGCAATGTGCGGATAGATTTCAACATGGCTATAGATGAAAAAGTATCATGATATTCAATACCTTCGTGCTGACTATAATCCTTCACCACCGACCTTAAAAATCTTGGCAAGCTGGTCCCAAGTTTATCAACCCAAAACTTTGGGAGGTTTAGGACTTATTAATCTCAAAATATTCAATCTTGCTGTACTCTTCAAATGGTGGGACAGGCTAAACTTGGATAATCTAGGTCTCTGAAAAGAGCCAGTCAGTTACTGCTATTACTCAAAAGATTTTACCTTAATCACATCCCCATATCTCAGATAGAAAGTGTCAACTTTCTGGAGAAGCATATTGGATCTCAGTAATAGTATATTAGCTTTCACCTCTGCATTGGTTGAGAACAGGCATTATACTTTATTTTGGACTGACTGTTGGATCTTTGATATTAATCTTAAAACTTACTTCCCCACCTATCTTCACTCTCTTTAGATAAAAATTGTATAGTTGCATGCTTCATTAATAAATATGACTGATCGCCCAATTTCAAAAGCCCCTTGCCACAAGTAGCTCAAAAAAATCTAAAACAGCTGTCTCACGCTTTATCAACCATCCAACTAACAAATCAGGAGGATAAGAGAATCTGTAACTGATTTTCGAAGCACTCATTCAGAGTATCGGCCAGTTATAACTTCTTGATGCATGGCGGTGTGGTATTCCATCTGAAAAAAATTATCTGGAGATTGTCAATTCCTGAAAAATGTAAGCTCTTCAATTGGCTGTGCTATCATCATAAGATTCTTACAGCAGATGTACTAGAAAAAAATGCTTTCACCATTCCTAATAGGTGCACCTTATGTTACTCTGTGAATGAATCAGTGGATCACATAATACTTCAATGTAAATTTTCATTCGAGGTTTGGAACTTGGTGCTCCACAAATATTGAATATTCGATCTCCCTCATGATATCAACGAGGTGTGGCATGAGTGGAGATTTAAGCATAGCAAATCTTCAATGCCCAAAGTCTTCAACGTGTTCATCTTGATGATTTTATGGTCTTTATGGAAAGAAAGAAATAATAGACTATTCCATTTAGAGGCTCGTAGCTCCCATGAGACCGTTCGGATGATCAGCTTCCTCATGGATGACTGGACAAAAAACTCAAAGAAAGAGGGGTTTAAAGAGTTTTGTTCATTGCTTCACCCCAACTAGATTACATCCTAGGTCTTTAAGAACAATCTCGAAAATTTAGTTAACAGAACAAGCTCACTAGCTTTTAAAACTGTTGATGTTGGATGCCGCTGTCATAAATCAAACAAAATCAAGAACGTCTGTAAGCCGCCTGCTGTCAGTTTAAGTTCGTAACTTGATAGGTTGTTACTAGTACTGAGGGACACTGCAATTTTTTTTCTCTCACTTCAGTAAGCGACGAGCAGTTACAATGATTTTTTAAGACTATCCAAAAGCTGGACCTTGTGGCATGATGAATTTCATGTGAGTAGACACCCGCATGCAATCCTTATAAGTTTCAATACACCTCTTCCGAACCAACTTTTTTCTATGTAAGTAGAGGCCACATGTTTTTGGATCTCTAGGAAGTTTTGTTCGACCACTTGTACCCCCGCTTTCTGATGCTGATCCCTCCTTACTATCTACATTTATATACATCCTTATTTACTTAATATATATCAATGAGGGAAGCTCCTTACTTCCTTAATATATATCAATGAGGGAAGCTCCTTACTTCATTTATATATATCAACGAAGAAAGCTCCTTAAGCTCCTTAATATATATCAATGAGGGAAGTTCCTTACTTCCTTACTTAATATACATCAATGAAGGAAGCTTTTTAAGCTCCTTACTTAATATATATCAATGAAGGAAGCTCCTTTATTTTTTTCTCAAAAAAAAAAAAAGACTTCCTCTCCCTCTTTCTCATCTTCCTCCTCCACTACTAGCATTGTTTCCTCTACGATGTTGATGCCTTCTTTTACTGCCCCTCTAATAATATTTGTTGGTGGTGGATACACATCCATCAAAACAAACATAAAAAAGAAAGCAAGAGTTCAATCTTACTGCTTCTCTCTCTCTTTCTTTCTTCCCTCCTCTCCTTTGTCGATCATCGCCTACATAAGAGCTCTGTTAGGCTCTCACTTTCGTAACCTCTCCAACACCTATCTAGTCCTCATCCCATCAACCCCCTAACCTTCTCTCTTCTCTCTATCTTCATGAGACAGAATCCCATATACTTTTCTCATCCTCCTTTGCATCTGACACCACCCATCCCCCCACTATTTTTGATTATCTTATCATTAATGATTGTCTTTGTTAACAATCCAAGTAATGTAAGTTCTCGATCCTAACCAACATGCTTTATCAAATAGAGCTCTCGACATCACTATTATTGAGAAGGGCATATTGGCCCCTACCATGGACTCCATGAAGTAGATAATATATATCATACTCAGTTGCTCTCCTCCAATTAGTTTGATGTTGAAATCGGGATTTTCAAGCAGCTTTTCGTCTTTTCCATCATCATTGGGTATTCCCCACTTTAATGCCTTGGATGAAATTTGGGAGAATTTTGGCCCACTTTGAATCCAATTTATCTTTTTGCTTTGTGAATGTATACATTGTGCATATTCTAAGTATCTAATGCCATTGATGAGGAATTTCGAGAGTTTTCGAAGTAGTGGGGAAGTATTTTTTCATAGTAGGTTTGACTTATTGGAGACACTCAAGAATGAGTGGACCATCCAGTGCCTTTGTGTTTCTATGTTTATTTTTGATTGCATGATCAATGATGAGGCCTGAAGAGACTTAAAGAATGAATGGTCTATTTGGAAGCGAGGTGTCAAATTAGTGGAATGGAGGATGAAAATCGAGTTCTATAGTACTTGGGCTTGCTAGTATTGGTTAGGAAGAAGGCTTAGGCTACAGAGAAGTGGCTTCTCCTCCATTGCCTCCGTCATGATGTTTGACAAGTTCTCAATCTTCAAGGAGGGTGATTTAGTGATGTCACTGCTAATGGGGCCAAATCCATCTGTAGAGATAGTAGAAAGGCCAATAGAGAAAAATTGAAGCAAATCGAGACCACCCTCCTCCAAGATCGCTGAAGGTGTCAAGATCGGCGTCGAAGGCAGTGGTGGTGTCATTGTCATCGTCAAGATCCGCTATGGGGATTGTTTGGTGCTTGGGCCTAATAGCATCACCAATGTTGCCCACAAGGCAAGAAATAAGTTGCTCTAGGCTAGGCTACACCTCAACCAAGCCCAGCCCAAGATTTTTTTGGGCTTCATCGGGCCTAGGTCTGAAAATTTTTACAAAATCTAGACCTAAGCCTGGGCCTGGGCTCAATCCAAACTCGATTAGGCTGATCCAATCTAAGACCATGCTGCCTCTTGTTTTCTACCTGTGACTTGGACTCAGTGAGCTCAGTATGCAAATGGCCCCTGGTTTAATAGAAACCAAAAGGTGTTTATAACCTTTGATCCAAAACTTCCGCTCCAACCATAAGTCTACTACCTCATCATAGTCTCCATCAACTTAAGCATCACCGTTAATGATCTCCAGGACCCGTGGAATTTATATCTTACCGAGCTCTAAAGGCCACATTAGTGCTGTTATGGGCTCTCCTGCCCCAGCGTGGCCTCCTTTTGGGTGCATGGGAATCTCGACAAGAGCCGATGAAGACGTGGTACCAATTGCTTTGGAGGAACGCTGGGTGTCGCTCTCATTTTTCCTTCAAAACGGGTTGATCTCAGCGCTCCTCATAAAGGCTGGTTGTGGTGGCCACCCCCTTCAGCCACTGGCATTAAAAATGGTTTCGTGCATCACCTGCTTTATAGACTTTTGCTATGGCTTTTATGACGTCTTCAAATCTTGTGCAATAACATCTTTAAAGCTTACACACGAGGAACCTTTCTATGTAGGCCATAGAGGCTGCACTTGATTGTGGAATAAATTAGAGCAAGTGGACCAAATCTTCTTGTTTTGGTTTATTCTGTTTTATAACGTCATACTGCTATTTGAGCTCCTTCAGGTAAATTAGAACCCATCCTCTCTATTTTATCTCAAAGATGCTCCTCCTATCATGAATATTGCTTCCAATCACTTATTTGTTTATCGCTCGATTCACTTATTTAAATGGCATCTAGGGATTAGTGTGGTATACAAGAAATTGATAAATTCGGTAGATATCACTTAATTAATCGCGGGCTTCGGGTGATATGATGGATGATTTCTAGCAATTTTTTTTAATTGTTTTCTAACTAAAGGAGGCTTGATAAATAGAGGTTGCAAATGGGAATGGAATAAGATTGATCTTATGAAATTGATTGGGACTTTGATTCCACATCAATGGGTGCACGTGGGTTTGGTGGAATTAATGGCAAACCAGATGAATTGACAATAAGACGAATTCTAGAACTTCATTTTGGTTCGTGGTCTCCAATCAAGGAGAAATTATTGCATGGACTAGATGAAGGAAACCAAAATAAATCCTGAACATATGCACGATGGATAGCAACAATGGGAATTGATGAAATACAAGAGATAGCTTGGCGTGTTATCCACCATGGGATTTGATGCGGTCCAATTGCATCTGATGCATGCATTTCGAGACCCGATCTAGACCTAATCATAAATGTGGTTTGGTTAGGTATGGACCAAGCAGATAAAACTCGACCTAACTACTAATTCCGGTCCATTCTGGGAAGACCAACAAAGTATTAACGCCGCCTGGACTCGGTGGGTGTAGGATGTGATACTTTTTAATTGCTCAAGCGCCCCTGAGGTTCCAATCTTTTTCATGGAGATGGTTTCTTTTGAAAAAAAAAATCGAGAACAAGAAATAAACGGCACATCCATCCATTTCTGCGTTGCTGATATTATAGAGTAATGACTGCAGGGAGATGGCAGTTGAGTTGCGTATTTATTAGCGCTCTTAGTCTAATCAAAGCAACAGGAAATTGTGTTACCAAAAAAAAAAAAAAAAGTAACAGGAAATTTGAATGCCAGTTTGACAAGGATATTTCCATATTCCAAACAGCATTAAATACTTGAAATGAGAAATATTCAGAGCCTCCTATCAGGCCAACATCACACGACTCCCTCAGTTAAGGGAGAGTCATCTGCAAATTAAAAGGCTTATTTGGATGCTCATACGCCTCATATCCATGGGTGAGAGCTAAAGAAATCAGAGAAATTGTAGGTCACGTAGGGTGCCAACAGTCCTATAATTTTAATAGAATATCTATGAAAACTAAATATTTATGTGACGTGGGGTTTTTCTGCCATGTTTACTCATCTAGGTTACTGTATTCTGCACGATATTTGTAGTTCCTTCTTATGTTCGGACTGTTTGATCCCGTGAAGTTTTTCTTTTTAATATGGAATAGATATTTCCAACCATTTTATTTAAAAATATGAAAAATTAAAAATTAATATGCTAAAATATAAAGCATAGGATTTTTTTTTTTTTTTGCCTTTTCCTTTTTAACTAATGATTGGAGAGAATCTGATGTGCTGGATGCATTGAAGGGTTAAAAAATGCCGCATTCAAATTCCCGTAGAAGAAGGCTAGAGATATTGGATATGACCAAAAAAAAAATTTAATACATCTCGGATTTGGCCCGTCCGACATGTTATTACCAACTAATGGAAGCTTGAGATGGAGTAGTCATGCAGCATTTCACTTTGGCCAATCAATTTTCATGGCGTTGCCATTCTATGGATCCATGGAGATACCCAAACCTCCCCTTATGCTGCTACAGGTAGCCCATAAATAATTTTCATGATTGTGAAATTCACATCTCATCAAATCATATCATCTGAACATGCAAGTGGTTAGTTCAACAGCCTCCCTCATATGTCCTAATTAAGATGCCAATCTAGACAGATTCATCCTCATCTATACAAATATTTCCTCGGGATTCTTCGGATAAGTTATTCTGAGTCGAACTAAGCTCAAATCAAACCATTCTAAGGATCTGTTTGGGAATATTATAGCTTTTGATCCAAAAATAATTTTTAGTAAAAATTATGTTTTGATATCAAAATTGCTTTCAGATAAAATAATTTTTTGTTTGGCTGTCTATATTTAAAGTTGTTCTGAAGCTATACAAATAATTTATTATAAGTTTGGTTAACAAAAATAAAAACTACTTTGAATGGCAAAATGATCAAACAGCATGAATATCAATAATTTTTAAATTATTTAAATATAAATTTTTATTTTAATTTTTTTCATCATCCTTTTTATACATTTTTTATCTCAATAAAATATAGGGTGTGGTCTCTCCTTTATTTTCATAAAAGAATAAAAAATATCTATTAAATTCAAATCATGTTTGACAATTACAAATGCATTTCCAAACATGCACCAAGTCCTTTTTGGTTTAGAGAAGTTCCACAGAGCCTCGGTTAATTACTTGGTCCAACTCATAAGCTTAGAGAAGATCCCAAGCAAAATCTCTCACAATTTCAGATTGATTATAGTTCTTATGGGACTAATCTCTTCTAGACTTATAGAGTTCGTTATCTTCCTGGCCACTATACTCTCCACAGACTCTGGCTTCTCCTACTTACTCTCTCTTTTTGCCTATTTTCATTCATAATCTTTGCTGCTATCCAAGGTGATTTAATTCAGAATAGGAGGATCCCCACTAAAAAATCCAGACAAGTGGACTTCCTCAACTTCTAGTATTTTAGGACTGATTCGAATGTTGGAGTGAAGATCCAATCAACTGCTTTGAGGTCTCCGACCAATTACTAAATCTCTGAATTGCCATTTTTAGCTTTCAACTCATCGTCCAACTCATCAGCCTAAACCAAAGTAACAAAGATCATAGATAATTTTATTTTGCTCCACCATAGAATCAAGCAAGAAAAAAATAAACAATAATTCATGCATGTTTGCCATACATCATTTTGTACATGGGAGGGATCTTGATTCTCACACACCTTTGGAGCACTATCTCCTACTTCCTTAAGATCAATTTAGATGGCAAATATAAGGAAAAGAGATACTTTTAGCAAAGCAGCTTTGTAATAAGGAGTACTAATAGTCGTCCCTTTTTAGCTGCAGGCGGTGTTACAATTTCGATGCTATAATTCTAATGAAGTTACGTGCTACTTGGGGGGCTGATTTATGCCATACAAACATTGAGGGCCTCTCATATTTGTTTGTAGGAGATTCATTGATTGTTACGAGATGACTTTCAAATTTAAGATACTTGGATATCGTATCTCGTCCCCTTTTATATGATTTTGATGAATGATGAATACTTTGCTTGCCTTCGGAATCAAATATATCTATAAAAGAATTAATAGCGGACTAATTAGATGGTTACTTATATAGCCGACCATATTGGAATTATATTATGGGATTCTACATTAGTCTTCACTTTTTTTTTTTTTGAATATTTTATTTTTTGATTTTCAGGAATATATTTATACTAGTTTGGTTCAATCTGACTGATTTATCAAGAAAAAAAAAAAAAAAGCCCCAATAACTTGATATAAAGGTCAGCCCGTTGGCTTGCCATAGTCCTGTCATGATCACCTTCCACGGGATACCATATCCCGGTGATACTGTATCCCCTTCTTTGGCGCTTTATCAAATTCCCCTATTCTATTCAGTAAGAGTAGCACATACATCCATTATTTCTTATTATTACAATTACCACCACCATAGTGAGCCACGACCTCACCCACACCCACCGGCGGCGAACCCAATCCTGGACCTCGCCACATCGTACGCCACCCGGAACGTCTGCTGCTGCCTGTTCCCGATGATCACCACTCTGTCGGTCGGTGCAAACGCCAGGCACGTCGTGCTGCTGTCCACGTCGATCATCACATTCCTCGCCGGTAGCCTCAACGCCGCCCCTCCTTGGAACACCATATCCACCTCCGGCACCCCCAGTCCCTTCGCGCTCCCCCTGTAGCACGTGTCCAATATCGAGTACGCCGGCGCCCGGGCATGCCCCTGAGCGCCGCCACCACCGCCTTGCTCAACGCCGAGTACACATCCGATGGCAGCCTAGTAATCACCGTGCCGGAGTCCACGATCGTCGGCATGCTGGTGTAAGCCGACTGTGCAACCGCAAGCCCCTTCCCTCGGACCGTAATGCCGGTGAGCCTAACGAAGTAGAGCGAGCCGTCCAGCGAGCTCGAGACCAGGGAGTGTACACGTACTGAGCCGAGGGGTACGACCCGATGGTCACGTATCCGGTGGACGCCGTAGTCGGCAGGCAGTAGGAGAACGCATTGCCGAGTTTGGGGGCGAGCTGGGATAGGAGGGATAGTCTGTTACGTGCGAGTCCGATGAGGCCGGCGGACTTGCCGAAGAGGCCCTCGTTATCCTGGCCGCAGCCGAAGACAAGGTTGGGGAGGATTCTACCGGCGTCGCCGAGGGCGAGGGTGTCCTTGGCGAGGTAACCGACGGAGAAGGAGCTGTCGCCGTAGCTGGCCTGGTAGATGCATACATTGGAGGTGGTGCAGGCGGAGGGGTTGAGGGTGGCGGACTGGAGGCCGTCGCATTCGGGTTCGGAGCAGGAGACGGAGCGGTAGGTGGCGGAGGAGGAGGGCTTGAAGACGGAGCCGACTTGTTCGTGGCAGGAGACCCGGCAAGGCGAGCACTGGAGCCAGGTGAGGGAGGAGCCGGTGTCGACCACCATGACATAGGAGGTGGAGGGGGTGCCGAGGCCGATGCGGGTGATGTAGTTGCCGACGCCGACGGACATGCCGGAGCTGAGGGGGATGGTGGCGGAATCGGGGTCGATGAGGGCGGATTTCGGGCGGGGGGCGCCGGTTTTGGTCAGCCGGGCGGCGAGGAATTGGGCGCGGGAGTCGTCATGGGAGAGGACGGTGGAGAAGGGGAGGTGGTGGAGGGAGGCCGGCGAGCAGGGGCTCCGGGGGTGGTGGAGGGTGAGGTGGAGGCCGGAGCTGTTGAAGTGGTGGTGGTCCTCTGTGAAGACATGAGGTGGTGAGTTTGTTGTTAGCTGGTGTCAAGTTGGCACGTAGAGATGTGTGAATATGGTATTGGTGCTGGCAAGTTGGTTTGGAGGTGAATGCATGCACCCACCAATTTAATTGGTGGTTGCCGCCAACTATATTTATGCATGATATGAATTATGAATGGAATCTGATGGAGTTGGACGCAATAATTTGCATGGTTAATGAGTGTGTTCGTGAAACAAACACTAAGTTCATGTCAATGGGTTTGATGAAGATTGGGCAAGAATCATGTGATAAGCTCTCTCTGTTTTTTTGCTTTTTGGTAGGCTTATTTTGGAAAAGAAAAGAAAACAAAATGCTATGACACTTCAATCCAATAATAGCATGGTGTTACCATGCTAAATTGCATCAACTTCTCAATAAAACATCAGCAGAAACAAAATGGGCAATAATATTGCTATTCACCAACCACTATATCATTACCCAGTTTATCAAATCCGATACGACGGTAATAATAATCAGAGATTATATAGTATACAAGGATACATGGTATCATCTTGGGCTACATCGACACAGGATCAGTAATTAAACTAATAATTGATATGGAGAGTGATCTTCTTAATATTTTTTAATAGAAAAAAAAAAACAACCGTAACAATCACCTACAATATAACCAGTTTAAAGTTAGGGACCACTAATGCATCTCAATTAAATAGTAATAAAGAGAGGAAGAAAAAAAAAAAAGATATCCAGTAACATTGCCTGTGAGAGTGACATCCATAAGGCGTCTAGAACTGAGAAGAGCATGCCTACATAGATGATCTAATTGAATCCTCTATTAGCAACTTTTTCTAAAAGGTATTTGCTATGCAGTGTCTATTCTCAACTTTTTATGCGAGGTTCTTTTATATTTTTGGCTGGATTTTGGCTCATCAGATACTTTACATGGCTTATCAGTATAGGATCCAATTTAAATGGATATAAATGGCAGATCCCAACAATTGTCTACACAGTTTAGATTAAAAAAAAAAGAAAAAAACCTTTGTTTACCCTAGCGTTAGCCACCACGGCGGCGGGATAAGGTGTTCTGTTCAAATATTTGTCAAGTTGCACGCTGTTATATCATATTCTTGCACTAATAAGAATTCCACCACAGGCTTTAGGATTTTATTTGTGACTTCCAAATGGCTAGTTGTGGGGACCCGGAAAAATTTTAACTTAATTTGTCCTTGTTAGGCCTCTAGCTTTGGCACAATTTAAGCATTTCAAATTGGTAGGCCCGGTCCTGCCTAATTAATAGCCAAAGGATTCCTACCCTATAAGTAGCTCAAGTAATAAGAGGGGACATAACGGGATGAAACATATTTGTTCATGGATGACAATATTTACATTTCATCCAAGACTTTGTTCATACCTAGTAAGCCTATTTGATCTCGACATCGAACATTTAAAATTTAACTTTACCATTTATAATTTACAATCTTCGAAAGATGACTACGAGCAAGAAAAATAATTTATATTGTTTGTTTAACTGGAAGAGTTTTTAGATCCGACCGAATAAGATACCAAATTTCCACTATATTTATCAAAAGTGAACTATTAAGAAAATAATTTAGCTAGCAAACATAAGAGAATAGGTGAAAAGAAGCAAAATCAAAGACAAATATAAGAGAAACTGTATAAATCCCTAAACAAAAGTCCAACTTTTCGATTTCTCCCTATACAATGATTTCGATTTTTATCTATTCATATTCTACTTGCTTTAGGAGTTCCCATGACTTTCTTTCTCGTTGGTGTGACACCACTGAAATTAGTTATAATTTGCAAACATTTGAAAATATATGCAAAAACTTTTGGGGCACCCCTATCCTATTTTTGTAAAGAATAAGTAAATACACAATACAGTTTTTTTTTTTTCTCTTTTTTTTTTTTGTTGTACATAAATATACAATAGAGTACTTGAATATCCATGATATTGGTTACTTTGTGTTGGTAATTTGATTTATTTTGAGGTCGTACAAGTTAAAGGAACAGTGCTCTTGGGAGTACATATTGTCCCAACCAGCGGGCCCTACGACCGTCAACTTTTTCTAAAATGAAATCTGCCGACTCTTGACAAAAGACTCCGTAGGGGCTGGCAGTGGGCTCCGTCACTTAGTCGTAAAGGATGATAATTTCTTTGATGTTTTCCACACTAAGCACCAGATTGCTAACTCTGCTGAGTTTGCACTTGAATGAAGAAAGAAATTCTCAAGAACTTGCAAAAATTAAGCAAAAAAAATTCCCAATAAAAAAAAAGGCATCTTAATTTTTGTATGTTATTTATTTTAACTCTAAAAGTAAGTACTCCCTAAAATCCTTTCTATACAGCAATGAAATCCTAATAAAATATCTTAATTGTTTCATTAAAATTTGGCCTCTGAATCCAAGAACTTGATGCTGTCAAACAGATGAGGTTTTAAGGTGCTGCAGAGTTTACCTTTAATTTCTTCTCCTTTTTTTTTTTTTTTTTTGAGAAACCACTTTATTTGAGCTTTATGGGACACCAGCATATCTTAAAATATATTATATTACGAAAGACAGAGATAAGCATGAAGAGATTCCAAATATTAGAAGAAAGAAAACTATTAAATCTCGGTTAAACTAGCTTAAACTTCCCATACTTTTATAACCAAGTGAACAAATTAACTTTAGAGAAGTCAAAGACAAATTAAGAAAATAGACAGAGGATGAGAGTGGTACTTGCCCGAAAATTCAACCCTTGTTTTGGTATCTTATAAAAAAGAGACATCACTAATTCAGCAAACATCAATAAATCAAAAGCATGAGGTGGAGAAGATTACCTTCAAGTTTTGTAGAGCATGAGCTGTGGGGAACATCTCTAAGAGGAGATGTTCTTAAGAGGAGAAGAGAGAGAACAAGACAGAAGAGCAGTCCCATCTCCACAAGGACTTAGGAGGTGCTCTACTGCCAAGGTATGGTGTGCTCTTTATAGAGAGATTACAAGAGTGCAGGGTACCCTTTTGATTGGGTACCTCAGAAGTAGCTGTCATCTCTTCAAGAGAAATGGTGGGTGAAACCCCTCACAATATACTGGGAAATTTTTATCAGGATGGTGACACACTTGTCATAGCTTTTTATGTAAGTAGTCAGAAAAACCTCAAGAAACGAAAAGAAACTTTAGAAAAGCTCACAAGTTAATTCCCCCAAAGCCCCACCTCCAAAACTAAAGGTTTCAGTAGAAAAGTTATCAATGGATCATCTACTAAACGCTGTCGAATTAAATAAAAAATAATAAATGCAACCATATACCTACTCTGTACATATATACCATTATACAATGGTCCACACCAATAATGCTATTTGAATCCAGGGGATTATTGACATGATTGGAGACTGCAACCACACGAAGTTGGTATTGCGTGGAGCTTAAATATACATCATAACCGACAAAAGTGAATTAAAAAGACAAAAAGAAGAAGGTCCTATGGCTTAGCGCTCTTGGGCTCTACCACAAATATGGTGGGCACATTCACTGATAGTCCTTGAGTTCAATTTAGAACTATGTGTAAATTTCAACGTAAAAAATTGTTGCACATATTTTTCTTTAGAGACGGAGAACAGATTGGAGAATGGGTTTGAACCAAAGGCATGTTTGATCAGAGGGAACTGGGTATTACGGCTTGTCTTCGGTGGGATAGTCGGAGAGAGGGTACGGTCGAAATTATCATGCTTGAGTGTCAAATAGTAGGGAGCTGGTGGAGAAAGACCGCTCATCAAAGAGAAGGTATAGTCGAGAGGACCGAAAATAAGAGCGAGGGCTCACGATGCGTTGAATGGAGGTAGGATCAACTCGGACCAGAAGGAAAGGTCAGCCGACAACGTCCAGTGGGAGTTGGAAGACCTGCAAGAAAAGCCTTCACCAGAGATGGCTCCGGTGAAGATCCTCCGACGCACAAGTCAGTTTTTAGCTCAACAAGTGAAAGAACGAGTGAGGCAGGATTTCGAGCTCTGAGCACTTGAATGTGCATACCTTCTGGGGGTCTTTTCTTATCTCTATTTATAGAGGGAGCAGGATGAAGGACGAAAGAATGAGAGAGCATTCCGATAACGTCCAATCATACGGAGTCACATGGAGGCATCTTTAAATAGTCCTATCAACGGGTATGTCTTTTATCCGGCACAATAGTGGTTGTGGCGGTGGGCCTTATCGCGCGCATGTGGCATAATTAATTACTTTGTGATATCCTATCACGACGCACGGCAGACCACTTAGCATATGACCTTATGATGATGCGACTTGACATGACTCGATAAGACTGCATGACGGCCATACTCTTCGGCGAAGGCTTTTCTTGTAGATTTTTTGACTGCCACCGGACACCGTCGACCGACCTTTCTGTCCGACCTGAGTTGACCCTGCCTCCGTTCAACGCACCGTGAGCCCTTGCTCTCGTTCTCCATCTTCTCGACTGTGCCCTCTCTCGAGCGATCCTTCTCCACCAGCTCCCTACCATTCGGCACTCAGGCATGACGATCTGACTATCCCACCGAAGATGAACCGTAACAGTTTGGCATGCCAGGAAGGAGGGGAAAAACATCCTTTCAGGAGTTATAATGGCTAAGATGAGAGTGCAAAATACTTTCCTTAATTCCGCTCGACACTCATCGTGGCGTGATGCACTTCCGACAACCTTTGGGGAGCCGAGTGCCTCGCAACCGAAGGAAACAGCAGACCAGCAACAACTTGCCACCTTGGTGCAACAAGTCAAAGCATTGATAGAGGCTGCCACAGTCTCCAGCAAACTGCGAAGCAGCAGCAATGGCGAACCAAAGGATTTGGCGCCGTGGGATGCGCCCTCCAGGCAAAGTCCCTGGCCCCATTCTTTGTCCCACCACTCGTCTCGACACTCCCATCGGACGGCTTCTTAACCTATCTGGCGGTTGCCACAAGCTGACTCTCGATGCACTCTACGTACCGCTTTCGATGATCACCAACCTCCTTCCCCTCGACGAGTTTCACACAAGAGGAAGAGCCGCAATCTCCATCAAAATCTTCTTCTGGAAAAGATTTTATCCTAAGATATTCCAAGCATTTTGATGAATCTCAGTGGCAGTTAGATGAATACGACCTCGAGCTGAAGGAGTTTGATCGCCATTTGAATCAGCTCTAAACAAACAACCGAGATCCTACCGATGAGCTCGACATCAGCACCCGTCCTCCCAATGTTTGAGAACATCAGCCTACTGCACTCATACAGATGTGCACACCCACCATGTAGGCGCTATCGATTCCCATTCCTACAAAAAGTATTGTCCGCACTGGCCCATAGACCTCACGGTTTTGCCCCTTTGGGCCCCAAGCTTAAGCCCAAAAAGCACCTCTTGAGGAAAGAGTGGTCTGCGAATCAATATGAGTCAGAGAACTTTTGACTTATGTTGGTTTACAAACCGCCCTTTCCTCAAGAGGCGTCTTTTAGACTTAAGCCTGGGGCCCAAAGGGGCAAAGCCGTGCGGTCCACAACCCAGAGCGGATAATACTTCTTGCTGGAATAGGAATCGATAGTGCCTACACGGTGGGTGCGCACGTCCATATGAGTGCAGTAGGCCGATGTCCTCAAACACTGGTGACCCATGCAATCTTTCCCAATAGACAGTGCCCCTCTAACTGGGGGAGCTATTGTTAAGGCGGAGTGAAGGACTATAGTCCCACGTCGACATTCACTGCCTCATATTGGTTCGCAGACTACCCTTTCCTCAAGAGGCGCCTTTTGGGCTTAAGCCTGAGGCCCAAAGGAGCAAAGCCAAGCGGCCCACAGGCCAGAGTGGATTATACTTCTTGCTGGATAAGAACCGATAGCGCCTACATGATAGGTGCACGCGTCTGTATGAGTACAGTAAGCTGATGTCCTCAAATATTGGACACTATAATAGGAATGAGAACAGAAATGAGAATAAGTGACTTCTATTTTAGTTTTTTGATCAGAGAGAGTTCAATTCTCATTCCAATTCTGAGGAGAATGAAAAATATCTCAATTTTTTAAAATCTAATTTTTACTCTTTCAAAAAATTCAAATCTCATTTTGATTCTGATTTTAATCATAAATCAAATACACTGATTTTATCATTTTAATTTTTATTTCAATCTATTTTAATTTCGGATCGCAAACAAAATGTGCCCTAAAGTACCCGAAGTTCTACTTCCAATGGCAATGCCCAATTCATGAAAATTTAGGCATATGGTACGGATGAGTGCATCGGTACAGTTTATATAATATGTCTATATGTAAGAGCATGCGTCATATATACAGTTACATGATCATGACCCATTGCATGCATATGTAGTTATGATATACTCTCATGAGGTCATTTGAGGAGCATGCATGCGTCAAACACGTGTTCAATTTTCGTGCACGACAAGAATCATGCATGAATAGGCTATGTGAAAAAAAAAAAATCAATACAAAATCATGCGGTCAATGTTAAAAAAAGTAAGAGAAAATGTGGTTAATCTATTAAAAAGCGAAGTACCACCTACCATGTGCAATGTTTGCACCACCAGACACCAGTGGACCCCTAACAATGTTGACAAGTGAGAACATTTGTGGACAAATAATATGTACAAGGATTGACAACCAAGTGGTTGAGGATTCTCCAAGTTAATCTAAAAACGGAATCTTTCTTGATCATTTTAGATATTAGCATTCCTGACAGAAGGCAATACTTCACTCAATTTGGAAGGTGATTAGTTCTTAAAATTTGATTGTCGGCAATTCATTTCGAGCAATGTCTATTATTTGCTTGCTTACCTTTTGTTATTTTCTTACATGTTCCAAATATTTTAAAGCTAGGGTTAGGACGGTTGCACAAAGCTATCATGCCTATATTGGGCCATAGAGAAGGGAAAAAAATGACATGGTTTAGCAGAGAAATGGACATACACCAACCAAAAGCTTGCTCATTATTGGAAACTTGTTTAACATAGCGTTGCAATATAGTGACATGATAAACATTAAAACATTACAACTGACTCCAGTACTAATATAAGGTTTTCAAGTAACAAATACAGGTACAGCTCATTCTAATCATCCATAACCAAACTCATAATTCATGTCCGTGGATGGGCTGCCTCCCAATAGCTGACTTGGTCTTAGAGTATCTTCATGATTCAAAAATGAATCTATCTGGTTGTTGGATTCTTAGCAATTTTTGTCATCAATCCAGACAAGCAGGATCATTAGGCTGGAGAAGTTATTAGGCCAGGTTAATGGTTTTGTCATGGAAGCTGCTTTCCATCAACACCAAATCATTTCAGATGAGCATTCGGTGATGATTCACTGTTTTCAGTAGCTGACCCAACTTAAACTGATTTGTTTCACTGGTTCTATAATAACACCAGAACAGCAATTTGTCAAATGGATCAATGTTGTATAGCATGCGGCCTAAATTTTGCTGTCATTAAAAAGGTAGTTAAAAGATACAAAAGGGATGTAATTACAGTGTTCAACATAACAGATCCTAACAACAGCTTCCTTCAGGGAAAGCAGTGATTTACTCTTCTGTCAATCATTTTCCATCAAAAGTTTTCAAGGTTAAGCATTTTTAATTATACAAAAGCTTCATACAACTCTTACATAAATGGATTAGCTCCTGAAGCCAAAGTGGAAGGGGTGTACAAATGCAATAATAAGGAGATGATAAGTTTTGCAAAGAAGATCACAAAAGAAAGGTCGTGGTTGTGATTGAAGGAATCTTGGGTGTCAAATCAATCACCCATCAAGGAATATAATTAGTTATCCATCGCTCATCAAAGCGCTATCCTTTTGTTTGATACGAAGAATGGATTGAAAGAAGGATGCATGAATGAGAGGACAAAAACATCTTCTATATATCTTCTCATCTGATTGGTGAAATATAGAAGGATGGATAGACAATCCCTCCTTTTCATCCATCTTTTCTAAGAGTTTTTAAATCCAATAATAAATAAAAATCATCTACCCTTCCAACCCTATCCATCCTCTCTCTCTCTCATAACCCAACCAAATGTACGGTAAAGGAGAATGATAGACACTTCAATTTAGATAAACCATCAAAACCATGATATTGGAAGCATAAATGTGGATACGGCTCCAAGCGATGCATCATCAAAGTTTGCAAGAACTGATGAGAGAAGGGTAGATTGAATCAGAAGGCCGAGTCAAATGATTTTGAAGATTGTTCATGTTCAAGATGTTCTAAATTAACAGTTACAATAGTGACAATTCACTCTCAAAAGCCACACTATACATATATAGAGCAATTGAGAACTGATTTTTGACTCGATATTTTGTTCAAGCAGCATCAATCTCTGATCAGAATTGCAGAAAAAGTTCCAACTATCTAATACACTCAATTCTGATGAATTTAGAATTCATCAATTCCAATAACGACCCCTCATGTCAATGTCTCTTTCTTTAATGGATTATTGCTGGTATCACTAATTTTTCGACCAGATACCAAACCACAATATTCTTGTTCTAGAGAGAATTGAAACCTTCACGAAGGGAACTTAATCATTCCACCAAGTGATGATTTGGTGTTGGCCCCTATTGCGTGGGTTTCATTGCTCATGTGGTGAGGGGCCAGATCGGCCCCATGTCAATTGAGGCCAGAGCACTGAGATGGGGACCCAAGAAAACCTCTTTTTGTCAAACTCTATGGCATCTATCACCGAGAGGGGCCATAAGGTATTGTGAAGATGGTAGCTTTGGTAATGAAAGGATCAGCTCTTCACCTTTATCTCATACGTCCCCAGAAACTTTTCCTCGGAGCCAATCCTAACATTTTGCTTGCACTGAAAGAGAACAATCCTTTTAAGAAAAAGGAATAATAGAAAGACCCATAATTCTCAGAGTACATATATGGGCTAAGTTTGGTTGGTTATGGTGATGGTCCTGGTAATGCATCAGAGACACATCACTGTCTTCTTTTATAAACTCCAGTTCAACAAAAAGCAGACAAAAGTGAAATGAAGCTATAATCATCTTGATTGAAAGGTCTCTAATTTGTTTTTTAAACTCGGACAAATATGGAAAAATAATTGGGATATGTCAGAGTATTATAGAGAGCAGTTATGATTTTAGGTAATTGATCTAACATTTATTAAGAGAGATGAATTTTTCTGACATAGATGGGTCATGGTATATGTTCCTAGCAGATGATATGGTATAATTTTAGGTCCTGAGAAATAAGCAAAACGAATGTTATGGAATGTAACTTAAGTGGGAACAAGGAAGAAAAGAAGGCTGCAATCATAATTGGTAGAAGGAATGAAGCATGTGTACCTTGTTGCAAGGTGTAAAGAAGAGTTGAAACGGGACTCTTCCTCTATACTGCCACTGTTGGAAGACAGGCAGGTCTACTTACAATCTCTGTTATCTAAATCGAAAAATGCCAACTCCCTTCACAACAACTAATAAAATGGAGTAGCAATCAATCGAGAACCTTCTTTCTTTTCATCTAACCTTTATCAGTGGGACCTCTGCTGGTAGTTAAATATTATTCGGTTCTGCTATCGTATGAATTGACTTCTTTGGACTCGCTAAGAGATAAATCCAATCAAGTCCTGAAATCACGCATGTCTTTGCTCTTTGCATGCCTCACTCAGCTGATCTAGACATTGCAACTAACATGATGTGTAGGGGCCCAAATGCTGAGAATAAAATCTTTGAGTTACTATGAACAGATGATGAGGATATCATAAGTGCAAAATCTTAACTTGAATTACTACGAGGAGATGACAATTGCATATTGGTATCAAATCGACATCATTAAAGTGCAACATGGGGGGAGATCACAGTCTCATGCATCTTTATTTGGTTGGCCTGCTTCTGCTTGGTTGCTGAGCATCATTGGTATAATGTGATTTTTGATGAGTAAGAATGTGATTACACTTGTTATTGCTTCTCTCTGACCGGGGCAACGTGGCACGGGCGGCACGACGAGGTGGCCGATAGGTTGGACCGGGGGACATTGAGTACAGCCTTCGGATATCTGTAAGGAAAGTTCGCACACTGGAGAGATCGATTAGGGGTTCTTTGATGGAGGATCCTTCGATACTAAAGTTAATTGCAGTCGGAGAGAGAGAACAGTAAGAGACGGATGGTGAGAACGAGTGAGAGGGAACCCCCTGTGATATTGATTTTTGGCCCTCTTTTATAAAAGGATGCCTGTCATATGGCAGGTCGCTACTCACCGGAGAAATGACCGTCAGAGGGTCAGAGATAGTAGATGTCAACCAGTCTTGACGGGACCAGTCTTCCACTAGTAAGAGAAGACTGCCAACACTGCCGGCTGTCAGATCGTGATGCCCCGTGTGCCAGGGACCCTTTGGAGCTTCGATGGATCTCGCAAAAGATCAGGACGGAGATCGAGTAGGATTGATGGCTACCCGACGATATAGATCTCGATGAACTATCGATCTCATCCGAATGGTCAGATCGGAGCTGAAGTCTATGGAGCTGCCGAAGGGGTCACGTGATGTCGTTTGGGCCGTGCGATCTCTATGGCTAGACCATGTTGCCATATGTTTACCGTATTGTCAAGAAATTATCACATCATCGGGTGGATAAAATGCAGTCGCAATAATATTCATGCCAGGATGACTCCTTGTCTCATCCACTTGGTTAAGTAGGAATTATTGGCGGAGTCCTGAGAGGATTATGTTCTAACAAAGGTGTAGTCCATAGCCAACTTAATTTTAATGGCACAAAGTTTGATGTCCAAAAGTTGGAGATGATAATTATTTCCTACTGTCGGCATTAAGCAGTAGAAATGATTATATCGTAACTCGGTTCTGTAGTACTGATGTTTGTTTGCATTATTAGAAGCAACCCTTTGTAAGACCGAATTCAATGATACAGCCTTAGCCATGATTGACGCCCATGATCATCCACCAAAACTGAGAGCTTCTGATAGCCTGGTCCATAGGCTGTTACAAATTTCCGATGCAGACACCGAGGATTATCAATAAGGTTGAAAGCTTTGTGTCTCGGATCTGACTTGACCTCTATCAATTTTTAACTTGGACAAGCTAACTGGACGGCTCAGGCCATGCACACAAAAGCGCACGCCCGCGTATATGGTTGAGTTTAGGGGTGGGAATTAGATTTTAGACTGGGTCGGATACAGATAAAATCGACACAGATCAAATTAAAAAATTATTAATTTAAATTTAATCTATTTATTAAATAAATTAAAAATTTAATTCTGAATCTAATTCATATATTAAACAGATAATCTGATCTGATCTACTTAATTCATTTATTAAATAAATCAAGTTAGATTAAATATATTAAATAAATTAATAAATTTTTAATCGATTAAATAGATTAAATAGATTAAATATATCTGATTAAATAGATCAGAAATAGGTTAAATATATTTTAAACAGATTAAATAGGTCTTATATAGGTTAAATAGGTTAAATGGGTTAAATGGATTATCTGACTCAATTCGATCTAAATATTAAATGGGTTAAACAGATCAGATATTTGAAATCTAAATCCGATCAAAATATTAAACAGATTAAATAGACCAATCTGTTTATAATCCGAACCTGTTTAGCTTAAATCAAAATTAATCTATTTATGATTGGTCAAACACAAGGTAAGTTGGTAGGTTTGATCATATTTTGTCGGCCTTAGTTAAGTTCTAGTTATATTTGGTGTACCTCTTACTAAATTACATCATTTTTTTAATTGAGTTATAGAGTCCTAAATTCATAATTCAAACTATTGGATATGATCTATTATATTTAAATTACTTATATATCAAAATTATATGATTTAAATATCTCTAATAATTATCTTAAATGGTCAAAAAAATTGAATAGTTTAAATAACAAGAAATAAAAATTATGATTTTTTGACTACTTAAAACACAGACTAAAAGTCATCAAATCACATGATTTTTTGTGTGTAAAGTTTAAATATAATAGATCATATTAAACAACTTGCATCATCAATGTAAAATCCTTATCATTGTAAAACATTATATTAATAATATATATATTAAAAATCAATAATACTTATATCATAATAAAACATTATATCATATCATCGTTCCCATTCATTTTTGTACCCACTCGATGTATAGATTAGAAACTATAATAACATATGATTTTTCATTTTTAAATATTTTTAGTGATATAAATTATGACTAACAATATGGATCTTTGATTTACATATCCAACTGTTGATTTGGAGGCGAGAAGGATAAACATCATTTCCTCTTGATAGGAGCAAAGTTAATCTCGTATATAATACATACATATTAGACTAGTTCATTAAGTAGTCCAGATCCGCTTTGGGCCAAACTCAAATCAAGATATGTTTTTTTTTTTTGGATAATAAAGATATGACTAAAATTAACCATTTTTTTGGTAATAAAGATATGACTCAAATTAATCAAGCTTAGGTCAAGCTCAGCCTAGTCTTCAGGCCTATTTTCTGGATTCGAGCTCGATACTTAATCAAATTTTGGGCTATAAATTGGATCACATAATTTTTTTTAAAATTAAAAAAAAAAAACTTGAGGGGGAGGAGGAAGAGGAGGTCAGAGGATGGAGAGAGAATAAGGAGGGTAGAAGAGGAAGAGGAAGACAGAGGAGAGGAAGAAGGAGGATGTCTATAGATCATACATAAAATATGCTACTATAAATCACTAATTTCAATTGATTAATCTAAATATCTACAATTGATTGCAATGTAATATATTCTAGCATTCTAAGAATAATAAAGAATATAAAAATATTATAGACTTAATAATCATAATTATATATAAAATTAAAATAGAAGAAGATTAAATTAGTCATTCATGCAATCATTCCTAGTCATTAATTTTTTTGGGGTATGACTCCTAGTCATTATTGATTGTGGAAAAGGTCCCGCTTTCATATCTTTTTTTCAATCCTGAATTCCCACAAGCAAAATTCTTTGTACACCGCTTGCAGTGTAGAAAATCTGATGTGAAATACACCACATTATCTGATTGATCCACGTAGCGCTCTCGTGTCATGACATGATGGATGTCGCTTCATGTTAAATTGGATGTCTGAAGGCTTAAAAAAAATAAAGGTAGTATTCTGTTCCATTACCGAATACATTTAATATATGTCATAGTTTACTTTTCAAATTAAACATGACCAAAATATCATTTTTCTTTAAAATAAATTATTTTTACTATTTTGAAGTCTGGATAGATATTATGAATGCTGCTCTTCTCTCTCTCTTCTTCCTCATTTGGTTAAGCTTCTCCCTCAGTGTCTGGGTATCTAGTAACATGTCCCAAACATCAAAAACTAAAATGTCATACGTAGATTCTTTATTATAATTTTTTTATAGTTCCTTTATTATAGCAACTCCTTTGGTAGGCTTAAATAGAATTTTTTTTAGTTCTGAATATAGCTTGTCATATAAATTTTTCTAAAAAATTATATAATAAGTCAGGATATCATAATTTCTATCCAAAAAAAATTGACAATATTATGATATCCAACGTCAAAATTATGATATTATAGGTTCATATTATGATATTGTAGGTTAAAATTATGACATCCTATAAATAAAATATCTTCTGAAAATAATTTTGATAATATTATAATATCTTATATCAAAACTATAATATTATAAATTAATATTATAATATTTTATAAATAAAAAAAATTTAAATATATTTTTTAAAATTTTTATGATATTTTGAATCAAAATTATGATATTCTATGTTAAAATTATGACATCTCGTAGATAAAATACTCTCTAAAGATAGTTTTGATGATATTATAATATTTTAAATTAATATTATTAAATATAAAAAATAAAATACATCAAAATTAAAATTTTTTCATAATTTTATCATATCTTATATCAAAATTATGATGTTTTATATTAAAATTATGATATCCTATAGGTAAATTATCTTCTAAAGATAGTTTTGATAATATTATAATATTCTAAATCAAAATTAAGATATTATAGATTAATATTATGATCTCCTATAAATAAAATACATCAAAATTCATATTTTTTATCAATTTTATGATATTTTAGGTTAAAATTATGATATTGTATATTAAAATTATGACATTCAAAAGATAAATATCTCAAAATTGATATTTTTTGATAATTTTATGACATCCTAGATTAAAATTATGATATTCTAAATTAAAGTTATGATATCTTATAGATAAAATATCTCATAAAAATAGTTTTAATAATATTATGACATCTTTAATCAATATTATGATATTTTAGATTAATATTATGACATCCTATAGATAAAATATCTTAAAATTAATATTTTTATCAATTTTATAATATTTTAAATTAAAATTATGATATTCTATATTAAAATTATGATATCTAAAAAAAATACCATAAAATTAATATTTTTTGATAATTTTATGACATCATAGATCAAAATTATGATATTCTACGTTAAAATTATGATATTCTGTAGGTAAAATATATCTTAAAAATAATTTTGATAATATTATGATATTTTTGATCAAAATTATGATATTCAAGATTAATATTATAATATTCAAAAGATAAAATATTCCAAATTTGATATTTTTTGATAATTTTATAGCATTCTAGATCAAAATTATGATATTCTATAATAAAATTATAATATCCTGCACATAAAATATCTCAAAATTTTTTATTACTTTTATGATATTTTAGGTTAAAATTATGATATTCTATATTAAAATTATAATATTTAGAAGATAAAACACATCAAAATTCATACTTTTTGATAATTTTATGATATTCTAGATTAAAATTAAGATATTCTATATTAAAATTATGACATCCAATAAGTAAAATATATCTCAAAAATATATAGTTTTAATAATATTATGATATACTTTATCAAAATTATAATATTCTAAATTAATATTATGATATTTAAAAAATAAAATATTTTAAAATTATTATTTTTTGATAATTTTATGATATCTTAGATCAAAATTATGATATTCTACGTTAAAATTTTGATATTTTATAGATAAAATATCTCAAAATTGAAATTTTTTATCAATTTTATGATATCATAGATTAAAATTATGACATCTAAAAGGTAAAACACCTCAAAAATTAATATTTTTTAATAATTTTATGATATCTTAGATTAAAATTATGATATTTTATGTTAAAATTATGACATTCTGTTGGTAAAATATCTCAAAATTAATATTTTTTTATAAATTTTATTACAATCTAGATTAAAATTATGATATTTATGTTAAAATTATGATATTTCAGAAGATAAAATATCTTAAAATTAATATTTTTTAATAATTTTATGACATCCTAGATCAAAATTATGATATTCTATATTAAAATTATGACATATTATAAAAAATATACCTTTCAAAGATAGTTTTAATAATATTATGATATTCTTGATTAAAATTATGATATTTTAGATAAATATTATGATATCTTGTAGGTAAAGTACCTCAAAATTGATATTTTTATCAATTTTATGATATTTTAGAATAAAATTATGATATCGAGAAGGTAAAATATCTCAAAATTGATATTTTTTAATAATTTTATGATATTTTAAATTAAAATTATGATATTCTATGTTAATATATGATATTATATAGGTAAAATATCTCAAAATTTATATTTTTTTTGAGTTTTATGACAATATAGATCAAAATTATAATATTCTATGTTAAAATTATGATATTCAAAAAGTAAAACATCTCAAAATTGATACTTTTGATAATTTTATAACATCCTAAATATATTATTATATTCTATGCTAAAATTATGATATTCTGTAAGTAAAATACCTTTTAAAGTTAGTTTTGATAATATTATGATATTTTAGATCAAAATTATGATATTATAGATTAATATTATGATATTCTATAGGCAAAATATATACCTAAAAATTAATATTTTTTATCAATTTTATGATATTTTAGATTAAACTTATAATATTTTATATTAAAATTATGATATTCAAAAGATAAAATACCTCAAAATTGATATATTTTGATAATTTTATAATATTTTAGATCAAAATTATAATATTCTATATTAAAATTATGACATCATATAGGCAAAAAATATCTCTAGATATAGGTTATGATATTTTGGATCAAAATTATGATATTGTATGTTGAAATTATGATATTCTATTTTGAAATTATGGCATCTTATAGTAAAAATAGCTCTCGAAGTAAAAATATATCATAATTATCATATTTTAGATTGAAATTATCATATTTTAGGTTAAAACTATGACATTCTGTAGTATAGCTTCAAAGAATCTTGTATTATGTCTTTTATATGTATTTTTCTGAGTTTGATAACATCTTATGTCAAAATTATATCATTCTATGTTAAAATTATGACATTCAAAAGATAAAATATATCAAAATTAATAATTTTTAATAATTTTATGATATTATTGATATTTTATGTTAAAATTATGATATTCTATGTGTAAAATACCTTCAAAAGATAGTTTTGACAATGTTATGATATCCACGGTTAAAATTATGACTTTTTAGATTAATATTATGATATCTTGTAGGTAAAATATCTCAAAATTAATATTTTTTTAAGTTTTATAATATTTTGGATCAAAATTATAATATTTTATATTAAAATTATAACATTCAGAAGATAAAATATCTCAAAATTTATATTTTTGATAATTTTATAATATTTTAGATTAAAATTATGAAATTTTATATTAAAATTATAATATTTTATAGATAAAATATCTTTCAAAAATAATTTTGATAATATCATAACATCCTAGATTAAAATTATGATATTTTAGGTTAATATTATGATATCCTATCAGTAAAACACCTCAAAATTGATATTTTTTATCAATTTTATAACATCTGTTGTCCAGCTATGCAACCCAAGAGGGGGGGGAGTGAATTAAATTTTTAAAATTTTAAAGTTAATTTAGAACCACAAGGATTAGGTAATACTAAACAAGTTATATGTAGTGAGTGATTTAAGCAAGGTGTAGCAATAAGATACAAGAATGCAGGAAAGTAAATAAATTTAGAAAAAAAGCAAGTAAGAACATCACAAATAATCAAGATTTATAGTGGTTCGGTGCCAACTTTGCACCTACATCCACTCTCCAAGCTCCTACTTGGGAATTCAAATTCACTAAACCGTATTCAACAAGAATACAACGTCAGTACCTCCAACTCTAGCTATCCCAAGCTAGAACACTTATTTTTCGAGTACAAGCTAACCCAATACAATCCAATTCAAGGTTCGGATCGACCTATCCAAGTTTTGGAACCCTTTCGAAACTCAAAAATAAGACCAAAACAGAGTATAAAAGTTAAAGACAATGAAATACAAGTTTAGCTCTTTTAATGAGCAAATAAAGCTTTAAATATATTTTACACAACAAGGAAGAAGTTTTTCTAATTATCCTCAAGATTGTTGAAGACTTGAATGAGCTTTTGAGGGGTTGGTGAACTTGAATTGAAAGCTTCTTTTTGCTTGAAGAGGTTTTTTTGCTTAGGGCTGAAAATGAATGCTTAAATCTTTTTCTTTTTCTCACCTTTAAGTACCTTTATATCTTCAATAAATGGTGAAGAGTAATCTAGACTGAAAATAGAGCCATTGAAGATCATTAAAAAAGCATTAAATACTGTCAAAAAGAGATGAAAACTAATCGTTACGGAAGTTTCCGTCACAAGAGGTCGACTCATGGGGTCGACCTCTGCGCAAGAGTCGACTCAGGGGTCGACCTCTGTGGCACAGAACAGAACGTGACTATTCTGTATCTTTGACTTGCACAGCAACAGAGGTCGACCCCATGGATCATCCCCTTTGGGTGTGCCAGCCAAAAAGACATGCCGATCAGCCCTTTTAACAGGGGTCGACCTAGGGAGTCGATCCAATTCCTTAAACTTGAATTTCTCTCTACATATCCAGCCAAAAAGTATGAAATTACCTCCAATAGATCACAAATCTTCTGTTCTTGCTTTTGAGACTTTCAAATCAGAACTTGATAAAATTATAATTTTACCCTTGAAATACAATAAATCTTTTTTTAAGCCAAACTTATTAGTAATCCCCTCAAATGTGTTGTAATCATCAAAATTAATTCTTGGAGCAACAACATCCAAGATTAAAAGATAATTTTGATAATATCATGATATTCTAGATTAAAATTATGATATTTTAGATTAATATTATGATATCTTGTAGATAATATATTTCAAAATTGATACTTTTTATCAATTATATGACATTCAAGATTAAAATTATGATATTTTATATTAAAATTATGACATTTAGAAGATAAAATATCTTAAATTTGATATTTTTTTATAAATTTAATAATATCGTAGATCAAAATTATGATATTCTATATTAAAATTATGACATCCTGCAGGTAAAATACATCTCAAAGATAGTTTTGATAATATTATGATATTTTTTATCAAAATTATGATATTCTAGATTAATATTATAACATCCTATAGATAAATCAAATCAAAATTGATACTTTTTATCAATTTTATGATATCTTAGATTAAAATTATAATATTTTTTATTAAAATTATGATATTTAGAAGGTAAAAAACCTCAAAATTGATACTTTTTGATAATTTTATGATATCTTAAATCAAAATTATGATATTCTATATTAAAATTATGATATCCTATAGGTACAATATATTTCAAAGATAGTTTTGATAATATTATGATATCTTTGATCAAAATTATGATATTTTATTTTAATATTATTATATTTTATAAATAAAATATCTCAAAATTGATATTTTTTATCAATTTATGACATCCTGAGTTAAAATTATAATATTCTATATTAAAATTATGATATCTAAAAAGTAAAATATTTTAAAATTAATATTTTTTGATAATTTTATGATATTCTAAATCAATATTATGATATTCTATGTTAAAATTACGACATCCTGTATGTAAAATAACTCATAAAGATAATTTTGACAATATTATGACATTCTAGATCAAAATTATGATATTATAAATTAATATCATAATATCTAAAAGATAAAATATATTAAAATAAATATTTTTTTGATAATTTTATGATAATATTATGATATCTTAGATTAAAATTATGATATTTTAAGTTAATATTATGATATTTGGAAGATAAAATATCTCAAAATTGATATTTTTTGATAATTTTATGATATCTTAAATCATAATTATGATATTTTATATTAAAATTATGATATCATTTAGGTAAAATACCTTTCAAAGATAGTTTTAAAAATATTATGATATCTTATATGTAAAATATCTTAAAATTGATATTTTTTGATAATTTTATGATATTTTGGATCAAAATTATGATGTTGTATGTTAAAATTATGATATACTATATGTAAATATCTTTTGAAGATAGTTTTGACAATATTATTATATTTTATATTATAATTATCATATTATAAGTTAATAATATATCAATTTATAAGTAAAATACTTTTCAAATATATTTTTGAATATTTTTATGATATCTTGGATCAAAATTATGATATTATATGTTAAAATTATGATATAGTTAAAACAACTTTCGAAGATAGTTTTAACAAAATTATGATATCTTAAATCAAATTATGATATTTTATGATAATATTATGATATCTTATAAGTAAAACACCTCTTAAATATATTTTTTAATAATTTTATGATATTCTAACTCAAAATTATAATATTTTATATTAAAATTATGATATTCTATAGATAAAAAATATTTTTAAATATAGATTATGGTATTTTGGATCAAACTTATGATATTGTAGATTAAAATTATGATATTTTAGTTTGAAATTATAACGTCCTGCAGTAAAAATAGCTCTCGAAGTAAGAATATATCTTAATTACCATATTTTAGATTGAAATTATGATATTTTAAGTTAAAATTATGATATTCTGTAGTATATTTTTAAAGAATCTTGTATTTATATCTTGTATATATATTTTTTGACTTTAAAAAATTTTTTATACTCTTTCTACATAGATTTTTAAAAATGATCAGCCGAATAAGGCTTCATGTGATGATTATTTTGAGAATCTATCTTCTTCTAGTGTACCGAATGCAAATAATGAATTGATGGAGTGTGAGAAAGGAGAGTCGGAATGTTACTCTTCATCACTAATACAGGGTCATCGGTGAATCAAAAGACCTTGTTCATAGCTTGTAGGAGTAATTGTTCATAGCAAAAAAAAAAGTGCAGGAGGAATAAGAGAGGATAGAGCCAAAGATGAAAACAATATGTTATAAATTTTTTATTGGATGTCACAATTTATAAGTTGAATATTTAAATTTTATTAAAATATAAAATATACTATAATAGATAGTTTGAAAAATCTATTAGTTTAATAAAATATGATCATAAATCAAAAACATATTGCATGAATTGATCATAACTATATAATACTTTCTATTTTGAAAATAATTTATATACATGATTTCATGATTTTGATCCAAAATATAATAATTCTACATTCGATGATATTTTTTATATTAGAATATCATAATTTTAATCTATAATATCATACTTTTGATTCAAAATATCAAAATTCTATATTTAGTAATATTTTTTATATCAAAATATAATAATTTTAAACTATAATATCATAATTTTGATTCACAATTCATAATTTTTTATTCGAAGATTTTTTTATAATAGGATATCACAATTTTAATCTATAATATCATAAGTTTGATCTAGAATGTCATAATTTTGCATTCGATGATATTTTTTATATCAAAATTTTAAAATTTTAACCTATAATATCATAATTTTGATCCAAGATGTCATAATTTTATGTTCGAAGATATTTTTTATATCAAGATGTCATAATTTTAACCTATAATATATCATAATTTTGATCTAAAATGATATTATAGATTAAAATTATGATATCTTGATATAAAAAATATCTCTAAATATAGAATTATGATATTCTAGATTAAAATTATGATTTGTAGGTTAAAATTATGATACTCTGGTATAGAAAATATCATGAAATGAATAATTATGATATTTCTAGATCAAAATTATGATATTATAGATTAAAATTATGACATCTTAATATAAAAAATATATCTGAATATAGAATTATGATATCCTATATCAAAATTATGATATTGTAGGTTAAAATTATGACATCCTGACATAAAAAATATCTTTGAACGTATAATTATGAATTTTGAATTAAATTATAATATTATAGATTAAAATTATGATATTTTAGTATAAAAAATATTATCGAATATAGAATTATGATATTCTATATCAAAATTATGATATTATAAATTAAAATTATGATATCCTGACATAAGAATATTTCTGAACGTATAATTATAATATCGTAAGTCAAAATTATGACATTATAGATTAAAATTATGATATCTTGGTACAAAAAATATTTTCGAACATAAAATTATGAATCTTGGATCAAAATTATGATATTATAGGTTAAAATTATGACATCCTAATATAAAAAAATTTTGAACATAGAATTATGAATCTTGAATCAAAATTAATATATTGTAGATTAAAATTATGATATTTTGATATAAAAAATATTATTGAACATAAAATTATGACATTCTGAATCAAAAATATGATATTATAGGTTAAAATTATAATATTTTGATACAGAAAATATCATCGAATATATAATTATTATATTATGGATCAAAATTATGATATTACATGTTAAAATTATGACATCCGACATAATTAATATCTTTCAAAATAAAATTATAACATTCTAAGTTAAAATTATGATATTATATTTTAAAATTATGACATCCTTATATAAAAAATATCTTTAAATATAAAATTATGATATCCTCGATCAAAATTATAATATTATAGATTAAAATTATGACATCCTGATATAAAAAATATTCTTCAATACGGTACTTGTATAAATATGTATTCTATATCAAAATTATGAAATCATGCATAAAAAAAAAATTTAAAGTAGAAAGTATTATATAATTATGATCAATCAATATAATATATTTTAAATTTATGATTATATTTTATTAAACTAACAGATTTTTCATGGGATCGATCTCTACACAGGGGTCGACTCATGGGGTCGACCTCTGTGGCACAGAATAGAACATGACTGTTCTGTATCTTTGACATGCACAGCAACAAAGATCGACCCCATGGGTCATCCCCTTTGGGTGTGCCAACCAAAAAAGCATGTCGATCAGTCTCTTTTGACAAGGATCGACCTAGGAGGTCGACCTAATTCTTTAAACTTGAATTTCTCTCTACATATCCATCCAAAAAGTATGAAATTACCTCCAATAGATCACAAATCTTCTGTTCTTACTCTTAAGACTTTCAAATTAGAACTTGATAAAATTATGATTTTGCCCTTGAAATATAATAAATCTTTTTTCAAGTCAAACTTATTAGTAACCCCCTCAAATATGTTGTAATCATCAAAATCAATTCTTGAAGCAACAATCTCCCCTTTTTTGATGATGACAAAATATTTGAGCAAAAAAGCAAAGCATAACGCATATAAAGCATTAAACAAGGATTTCAAATTTATGAAGATGCATCACTTAAACATTATAGCCAATTATTTGAATAAAATACATCATGAGTAGTTTGAGGATTAGTTTGAAAATTGCTTATCCTTATTACCTGATAGATTATTTTCTTTGACACATTTACTTGTTGTCCTATTTTATTTCTCTACTCCCCCTTTTTGACAACATCAATTAAGATCTTAAGGGGATTTTAAGGAAAAGTGAAAAAGTCTCCCCCTCATTATAGCAATCAAAAAGGATATTTCAATTTGCTCAATTTGAGGATATTGCCATTCATAGTATTTCATAATACACATATGAGGCATTTTTCAGATCATATAATTAAAACACTTCAATTTATGTCATTCATAAAGATTAATCCAAAGACATTCATAAAAATTAAAAGCATATGTATATATATATCCAAGATGTGACATTTGTGTCATAATACATAAGAGTCAAGTCAAAATACATAGGTCATATAAAAATCATGGATAACAAAAAATACAATCATCCATGAGCCAATCAGCCAACAAATACAAAGGCCTAAGTAAGATCCTAGACATAAAAGGCTAACTATGCTAGATCTAATAGATATCATGACTAGAAGGGTCAGAATCAGAAGAGTCAGAGATATGATGAGGAGTCTCAGGATCAAAGCCACGGGCATGTCTTCGACCACGTCTGCCTCGGCCATGGGTAAAAGTACCGGCACGAGTAGAAGAGCGAGAAGGTCCTAGAGCCTGGGAAGATAAGGGCTGTGCTAGGAGAGTAAGTCTGATAGTATCCAGATATCCCAAAGCTCTCGATATAGACTGCATCAGAGCACCAATCTGAGTAGAGACAGCCTCACTGGAGTCTCTGAACTGTCTCCTCAAAAAGTCAAAACCACCCTCCAAAACTCTTCGAAGCCTAGCCGCCTCTGCAGACAGGTTGGAGACCTCTGTGATGTCCTCATGCGGCTGGAGATGGGCTAAGGCTAATACCTACCTCTATAAGTCTAAAACTCTGTCTGTCAGTCTCAAAATGCATCCCTCAACCTCCTCAAGTCGTACGGACTGAGCTATAAGCATCTGAAAGATGGTAGAGACATGAGAGATTAAAGTCTGGTCTGAGTCAGCCTGAGATGTCGACCTCTGAGTAAAGATTGAGGTGGCAAACTGCTGGGATAAAATGGAAGCAACCTGCTGGGAGATCAACTCAATCTGATCATCTGCAAGTCTGAACTCTGAAGGATCTACCCTGCTTTCTGACTGTGGAACTGAAGCATGCCTCCTCACTGACTCTGAGGGACCTGCCTCGTGATCAGATACGAATTGAATATCAAGAGATGCTCTGTGATCATGAGGAGATGATGATGGTCCCTCCTTCTCTGCTCTCTCCTCAGCTCTCTTCTCAACACTCTTCGATCAACTACCATCAGTCTTTGAGAAATCTATGCGGTGCAGTGTGTGACGGTTGATGGTGTCAAAGTGTGATAACTTGGTGACTGCCTCCCCCTCAAAACAGACTCCGAACCTCCTAAAGACCAAGGTGAGTGCCATACCATAAAGAAGTTAAGCCTTAGACCTATTTAGGATCTCTCTCATGGCCTCAAACATCAGAGTAGGAAGGTTCAGGGGGTCTCAGTGATCACATGGTACATGATGCATATGTCCCTACCAGATAAGAGGTCATGTTTGCCACTCCTAGGGATAAAAAGTTTGGTTACCATGTGATGCAAAAGCCTCATCTCAACTGAAAAAAATTTTTGCTTCTAATTTATTCAAGTTTTCAGTAAATGCTCTCTCTAAAATAGCACTTAATCCTTCTTCTTTGATTGGGAGTTCCATATGAGTATAGCTTTCACAAGACAAGTGTAAAATTTGTCCCAAATGCAATGGATCAAGAACAATGTTAACACCTTTCACCAAGGATTTTACTGTTCCATTGCAGTAACTCAAATTTAAGTAAAATTTTCTGACCAAATCAACATAAGTATTTTCCTTTAATAAACAGTAAAACTCCCATCCTTGATTTTTAATCTTTGATCCAATAGAGAATCTTTTTTTTCAAAAAATTTGAAATCTATATTCTTTCCGGGTTCCATTTTTTGATTGAAAAGAGGTACCTTGCTTGGACTGAGTGGAGACTATGAAGAAGCTAGAGCAGGACCTGAAACTGGAGTTGGAGCAGAAGTGAGCTCGACAGCCATTCTTTTTCAACGCACATCTTCCTCTAACCCTCGAACAGATTTTTTACTCTGCGGTAGCTTTGATTTGGGAGCCATTTTGGATAGAAGAGACTTGCAAATAGCTTAGGAGAGTTGATGAGTGGTAGAGTGGAAGAGATTTTTAGAGGTAAAGCAAAGATTTTGGAGAGATAGACTGCTGGTTTGGAGAAAAAGGTTTGAAGCGAGGGTAAGATCGAACCGCCCAAATGAAGAAGAAAGAGAAGAGAGATTTAAATCCTAAAGGGGCAATTTAAAGAGAAAAATCTGATAGGAAGAGAGATTTTGAGATGAGAGTGGAGAGGAAGGTGATCTTGTTCGGTGGAATGGGGAAGACGAACGGCAAAGGGGTCAGCTCTTTGCAATCGAGAAATTCCAATAAAATAGAGTCCAATGCATTTTAATAAAAAATTACAAGTTTACCCTAGGGTCGACCCTGGGGGTTGACTCATGACAAGGAAAAATTAAAAAAAATGATGAAAAAATTTTGAAAAAGCTTGAAACTTAAAGGAAGGATGTCTATTTGAGAGATTGATCATATGAAGGATAGTTTTGAGCTTTTAAGAAAGGAGAGATATGAATTTAGCTCAAAAATAAATTGGTTCAATGAATTTTTGGTAAATTGAACTTGGAATCAGAAAGATACTCAAGCTGAAGGATCAAGGATTCTTAATTCTCTCCTAATTTCACAAAATCTATCTTCACTTAAGGTCTTGGTAAAGATGTCAGCCAATTATTTTTTAGTACACACATAATCAAGAATTATATCTTTGTTTTGAATATGTTCTCTTATGAAATGATGTCTAATTTCAATATGTTTTGATTTAGAGTACTGAATTGGATTTTTAGTTAGATTAATAGCACTAGTGTTATCACATCTTATGGGAGTTTCATTGAGTTTGATGCTAAAGTCCTCAAGTTGTTGCTTAATCCATAGAATTTGAGCACAGCAACTTCCGGCTATAATGTATTTGGCCTCGACCGTAGACAGTACTATCGAGTTTTGCTTCTTGCTAAATCAAGAGATTAAATTAACTCCAAAAAATTAGCAAGTTTCACTAGTACTTTTTTTATCTAATTTATATCCAGCAAAATTGGCATCAGAATATCCTATTAAGTCAATTGATGAGTCCTTAGAATACCATAATCCTAGAGTTTATGTACCTTTTAAATATTTAAAAAAAATTTTAACTGCATTTAAATGTGATTCTTTTGGATTTGATTAAAAATGAGCACATAGACAAATACTAAATATAATATCTGATCTACTAGCAGTTAAATATAATAAAGAATCAATCATGCCTCTATAAAGTTTTAAGTCTATATTTTTATCTCCTTTATCCATGTCAAGCTTACATGATGGCTCATGGGTGTACCAATTTCTTTAGATCCTTCCATTCCAAATCTTTTGAGTAGTTCTCTTATATACTTGCTTTGAGTGATGGAGATATCTTTCTTTGTTTGTTTGATTTAGAGTCCGAGAAAGAATGTAAGTTCTCCCATCATGGTCATCTCGAACTCTCCCTGCATGAGCTTAGTAAAATCTTGACAGAGAATTTTATTAGTAGATCCAAAAATAATGTCATCAACGTATATTTGTATAACTAAGATATCATCATGATTTTTTTTAATGAAAAGAGTGGTATCTATATTTTTTCTTGAAAAATCATTGTTAAGCAAGAATTTACTTAACCTTTCATACCAAGCCCTAGGTGCTTGCTTTAAACCATATAGAGCTTTGTTTAATTTGAAAACATGATTAGAAAAAGTATGATTTTCAAAATCGGGGGTTGTTCTACAAAACTTCTTCAGTAATATAACCATTTAGGAAAGCACTTTTGATATCCATTTGGAATAACTTAAAATTCATAAAGCATGCATATGCAAGTAAAAATCTAATTGCTTTTAATCTAGCAACAGGTGCAAAGATCTCATCAAAATCAATTTTCTCTTCTTGATGATAATCCTTTGCAACCAATCTTGCTTTATTCCTAATTATATTTTTATGTTCAACTAATTTATTCCTATATACCCATTTTGTACCAATTACTGGATAATTTTTAGGTCTTGATACTAAAGTCCATACATTATTTTTTTTAAATTGATTAAGTTCTTCTTGCATTGCATTTATCCAATTATAATTTTTTTCAACTTCATCTATAGTTTTAGGTTCAAAATGAGAAACAAATGCAAAATGATTGTATGCATCTCTAAGTGAAGAACGAGTTCTTACTCCATGTGTAGAATCACCAATGATTAATTTTTGGGGTGATTGTGATCATACCTCCATTCTTTGGATAGATCATTTGTACCTTGAGATTATTTTTGTTGTTCTTCATCTTCATCATCTTGTTTGTTTTCATGTTCTTCTTCATTTTGAATTGTTGAGTCTTTTAAGGTGAGCTCCTTCATTCCTTCTATAAGAGGATCTGCATCATTAATATCTTTATTTTTTCTTGAAAGAAGATCATTAGTCTCATCAAAAACAACATGTATTGACTCCTCTACTACTAAAGTTCTTTTATTGAAAACTCTAAAAGCTTTGCTAGAAGATGAGTAATCAAAAAAAATAACTTCATCGAATTTTGCATCAAATTTTTCTAATCTTTTTTTACCATTGTTCAAAATAAAACATCGATAACCAAAAATATATAAATATGCAATGTTTGATTTTCTTCCTTTCTAAAGCTCATAGGGAGTTTTCTTTAAAATTGGTCTAATTAAAGTACGGTTTAATATGTAACATGCTGTGTTAATTGCTTCCACCCAAAAGTATCTTGGGAGGCTGCTTTCACATAGCATGGTACGGGCCATTTCTTCTAGGGTTCTATTTTTTTTTCTACTACCCCATTTTGTTGTGGTATCCTCGGTGCTGAAAAGTTATGGTCAATGCCTTTTTCATCACAAAATTTTTTAAAATCTTGATTTTCAAATTCGGTTCCATGATGACTTCGAATATTTTGAATTAAAGAACCTTTTTTCATTAGTAACTTTTCGATAAAATTTTAAGAACACATTAAAAGTTTCATCTTTATGTGCCAAAAAGAAAACCCATATAAAATGAGAGAAATCATCAATAATTACAAAGTCATATCATTTTCCACCTAAACTAGTAGTTCTAGTGGGTCCAAATAAATCTATGTGCAATAATTCCAATGGCCTAGAAGTTGAAACAATATTTTTAGATTTGAATGAGACTTTTGTTTGTTTACCTAATTGACATGCATCATAAATTTTATCCTTTTCAAAATTTAATTTAGATAAACCGATAATCAATTTTTTTTTAACAAGTTTGAAAGTGAATACATGCTAATATGTGCAAGCCTACGGTGCCATAGCCAACTAGTCTCATTAATTTTGGCATTCAAGGCTACTAGGCATTGCATATTTATCTTGAAAAGATCATTCAAATCTACTATATAAATATTGCCATGTCTATGTCCAACAAATTTAGTACCTTCATCATTGGGACTAGTTACTATGCATAATGAAGATTCAAAAATAACTTTGTATCTTTTATCACAAAATTGACTAATACATAATAGATTATGTTTCAAACCATCTACTAATAAAATATTTTCAATATACTTGGAGGGAGTGATACCAATGTTACCTATACGATGATCTTTTCT